>NC_056431.1:4526948-4549448 GCF_018296145.1 Oncorhynchus tshawytscha
CTGTCTGTCCGTGTCCGTCCGTCCGTCCGTCCGTCCGTCCGTCTCCGTCCGTCCGTCCGTCCGTCCGTCCGTCCGTCCGTCCGTGTCTGTCTCCGTCCGTCCGTCCGTCCGTCCGTGTCTCCGTCCGTCCGTCTGTCCGTCCGTCCGTCCGTCCGTCCGTCCGTCTGTCTGTCTGTCTGTCTGTCTCTTTTCTCAGTCAGTGCTCAATCTCTGAACTTTCACTAATTTCCTCCCTCTCCCCCTCCTCTCTACACCCCTCAGCCCAATCTACTGTAACCATTCACAATGTCCACTCCCTTTGACACAGAAGTTAGCCTGGATGATCATGTGATAGCCATAGTGACTTTTTCACTATTGATCACATGGTTTTGTTTTTCTTCATCTAGGGTTATGGTCAGGGTTAAGGTCAGGGTTAGGTTGGGGTTACGGTCAGGGTTAAGGTCGGGGTTACGGTCAGCGTTAGGGGGTTACGGTGATGGTTAAGGTCAGGGTCAGGGTTAGGGGATATGGTGATGGTTGAGGTTAAAGTCAGGGTTAGGTTGGAATTACGGTCAGGGTTAGGTTGGGGTTACGGTCAGGGTTAAGGTCAGGGTTAGGTTGGAGTTACGGTCAGGGTTAAGGTCAGGGTTAGGTTGGAATTACGGTCAGGGTTAAGGTCAGGGTTAGGTTGGGGTTACGGTCAGGGTTAAGGTCAGGGTTAGGTTGGAGTTACGGTCAGGGTTAAGGTCAGGGTTAAGTTGGAGTTAAGGTCAGGGTTAGGTTGGAGTTAAGGTCAGGGTTAAGGTCAGGGTTAGGTTGGAGTTACGGTCAGGGTTAAGGTCAGGGTTAGGGTCAGGATTAGGTTGGGGTTACGGTCAGGGTTAAGGTCAGGGTTAAATTGGAGTAACGGTCAGGGTTAAGGTCAGGGTTAAGGTCAGGTTGGAGAGTGTTAAGGTCAGGGTTAAGTTGGAGTTAAGGTCAGGCTTAAGGTCAGGGTTAAGGTCAGGGTTAAGGTCAGGGTGAGGTTGGAGTTACGGTCAGGGTTATGGTCAGGGTTAAGGTCAGATTTAAGGTCAGGGTTAGGTTGGAGTTACGGTCAGGGTTAAGGTCAGGGTTAAGTTGGAGTTAAGGTCAGAGTTAAGGTCAGGGTTAAGTTGGAGTTAAGGTCAGGGTTAGGGTCAGGATTAGGTTGGCGTTACGGTCAGGGTTAAGGTCAGGGTTAAGTTGGAGGTAAGGTCAGGGTTAAGGTCAGGGTTAAGGTTAAGGTCAGGGTTAAGGTCAGGGTTAGGTTGGAGTTACGGTCAGGGTTAAGGTCAGGGTTAAGTTGGAGTTAAGGTCAGGGTTAAGGTCAGGGTTAAGGTCAGGGTTAGGTTGGAGTTACGGTCAGGGTTAGGGTCAGGATTAGGCTGGAGTTACGGTCAGGGTTAAGCTCAGGGTTAGGTTGGAGTTACGGTCAGGGTTAAGGTCAGGGTTAGGTTGGAGTTACGGTCAGGGTTAAGGTCAAGGTTAGAGTCAGGGTTAATGTCAGGGTTAATGTCAGGGTTATGTTGGAGTTACGGTCAGGGTTAAGGTCAGGGTTAAGGTCAGGGTTAGATTGGAGTTACTGTCAGGGTTAAGGTCAGGGTTAGGTTGGAGTTAAGGTCAGGGTTAGGTTGGAGTTAAGGTCAGGGTTAGGTTGGAGTTAAAGACAGGGTTAGGTTTGAGTTAAGGTCAGGGTTAGGTTGGAGTTAAGGTCAGAGTTAGGTTGGAGTAAAGGTCAGGGTTAGATTGGAGTTACGGTCAGGGTTAGGTTGGAGTTAAGGTCAGGGTTAGGTTGGAGTTAAGGTCAGAGTTAGGTTGGAGTAAAGGTCAGGGTTAGATTGGAGTTACGGTCAGGGTTAGGTTGGAGTTAAGGTCAGGGTTAGGTTGGAGTTAAGGTCAGGGTTAGGTTGGAGTTACGGTCAGGGTTAGGTTGGAGTTACGGTCAGGGTTAGGTTGGAGTTAAGGTCAGGGTTAAGGTCAGGGTTAGGTTGGAGTTAAGGTCAGGGTTAAGGTCAGGGTTAGGTTGGAGTTAAGGTCAGGGTTAAGGTCAGGGTTAGGTTGGAGTTAAGGTCAGGGTTAAGGTCAGGGTTAGGTTGGAGTTAAGGTCAGGGTTAGATTGGAGTTAAGGTCAGGGTTAGGTTGGAGTTAAGGTCAGGGTTAGGTTGGAGTTAAGGTCAGGGTTAGGTTGGAGTTAAGGTCAGGGTTAGGTTGGATTTAAGGTCAGGGTTAGGTTGGAGTTAAGGTCAGGGTTAGGTTGGAGTTAAGGTCAGGGTTAGGTTGGAGTTAAGGTCAGGGTTAGGTTGGAGTTAAGGTCAGGGTTAAGGTCAGGGTTAGGTTGGAGTTAAGGTCAGGGTTACGTTGGAGTTAAGGTCAGGGTTAGGTTGGAGTTAAGGTCAGGGTTAGGGTGAGTGGTTGGTGCAACACTTATTTTTTTGTCATCTCTATGTCATCTCTATGTCATCTCTATGTCATCTCTATGTCATCTCTATGTCATCTCTCGTCATCTCGTCTCAACTTCTGAATGTCAGTGGTGATATCATGAGAGTCTTGTAATACAGTTCTGCCAATGTGTTCCTCCTAGCTCTCTAGGTGCCAAGACAACTAGATAATGACTGTGTCACTGACATTATGCATCTCTGGCCCATTCCCAGATCCCGGTGACTGTGATTGAACCCGGTAAGTTCATCATTGTTGACTTGCAGCCCTGCAACTTGACCTTCACAGATGCTGTATGTACTGTATGTGTGATTGTGAATGTGTTTTGCCGAACTACACTTATCTGAGAACTGAAGAAGGCTAATGTGATCTTCAGTCTGATACAAGGTAGTTAAATGATTATAAACACAGTAGATAGGCTGGGTCAATAGAGATACCTGTTCACAGACATTATACTGTACTGTGTCTTTATACCTGTACAGCTCATTGTAAACCAACATGGGTACCAACATGGGTAACCAGGAAGAAAAATCTGGACTTGGATCAAGTCACGCACACACACAAACTGATTAACACACACAGTCTTGTTTAACTAACCTTGTGGGGACTCAAGTGCTGAGCAAATAGTGCTTTTCGAGTTCAGTTTGGTTTCGGTTCCTTATTTTTTTTAATTATCATGGTTTTCGGTTTCGATTTTAAAAAATGGACATTAAATGCACTATGCATTATGTGGGTTGAATTGTGTAACAACACAGAATGAAACAATACAAGTCCCATGATGGTAGTGACTGCCCCTTACTGCTTATCACTTATTAACGGTCATTCATTCACAATACTTTACTTTAGCAAAATATTTGTTTATTTTACGACTTTATTATTTCATTCCATGTCACCATCTCACATCTATAGAGCTGCTGCCTGTTGTGTGACAAAATCACTATTTTAGTAGTTCTTCAAAGTAAATAAGGCATACTTTTATGACTGCTGAATACCAACTATCAATCACTTAGATCATGAAGTTTCAGGTAGAGAAGCCCCTCGAAGCAACTGCTTTCTATCCCTCTCGCACATTCTCCCTTCTCTCTGTCTCTGTCAAGGAGGTCTCCATGTCTGCTCCACACAGACTGAGACCGGACAAGTAGGAGGTCTCCATGTCTGCTCCACACAGACTGAGACCGGACAAGTAGGAAGTCTCCATGTCTGCTCCACACAGACTGAGACCGGACAAGTAGGAGGTCTCCATGTCTGCTCCACACAGACTGAGGCCGGACAAGTAGGAAGTCTCCATGTCTGCTCCACACAGACTGAGACCGGACAAGTAGGAGGTCTCCATGTCTGCTCCACACAGACTGAAACCAGACAAGTAGGAGGTCTCCATGTCTGCTCCACACAGACTGAGACCGGACAAGTAGGAGGTCTCCATGTCTGCTCCACACAGACTGAGACCAGACAAGTAGGAGGTCTCCATGTCTGCTCCACACAGACTGAGACCAGACAACCCCGCACTCTACCCCGCACTCTGTACCGGTACCCCCGCACTCTGTACCGGTACCCCGCACTCTGTACCGGTGCCCCCGCACTCTGTACCGGTGCCCCGCACTCTGTACCGGTACCCCGCACTCTGTACCGGTACCCCCGCACTCTGTACCGGTACCCCCGCACTCTGTACCGGTACCCCCCCGCACTCTGTACCGGTACCCCGCACTCTGTACCGGTGCCCCCGCACTCTGTACCGGTGCCCCCGCACTCTGTACCGGTGCCCCCGCACTCTGTACCGGTACCCCCGCACTCTGTACCGGTACCCCGTACTCTGTACCGGTACCCCGTACTCTGTACCGGTACCCCCGCACTCTGTACCGGTACCCTCGTACTCTGTACCGGTACCCCGCACTCTGTACCGGTACCCCGTACTCTGTACCGGTACCCCGCACTCTGTACCGGTACCCCGCACTCTGTACCGGTACCCCGCACTCTGTACCGGTACCCCGCACTCTGTACCGGTACCCCGCACTCTGTAGCGGTACCCCGTACTCTGTACCGGTACCCCGCACTCTGTACCGGTACCCCGTACTCTGTACCGGTACCCCCGCACTCTGTACCGGTACCCCCGCACTCTGTACCGGTACCCCCGCACTCTGTACCGGTACCCCCGTACTCTGTACCGGTACCCCCGCACTCTGTACCGGTACCCCCGCACTCTGTACCGGTACCCCCGTACTCTGTACCGGTACCCCTGCACTCTGTACCGGTACCCCCTGTATACAGCCCTGCTATTGTTATTTACTGCTGCTCTTTAATGATTTGTTATTCTTATCTCTTACTTTTCTTTGGAATTTTCTTAAAAGTGCATCGTTGGTTGAGGGCTTGTAAGTAACCATTTCACTGTAAGATCTACACCTGTTGTATTCGGTGCATGTGACTAATGAGATGTGATTGATTGATGTATTGTTTAGTGTTGTGCTGGGTCATGGCTTTGCATCTAAAACAAATGAGATGTGATGTGATTGATGTATTGTTTAGTGTTGTGCTGGGTCATGGCTTTGCATCTAAAACAAATGAGATGTGATGTGATTGATGTATTGTTTAGTGATGCTGGGTCATGGCTTTGCATCTAAAACAAATGAGATGTGATGTGATTGATGTATTGTTTAGTGATGCTGGGTCATGGCTTTGCATCTAAAACAAATGAGATGTGATGTGATTGATGTATTGTTTAGTGATGCTGGGTCATGGCTTTGCATCTAAAACAAATTGGGGAGTTTGCACCACCAAGATTTACATGTTAAAATCACCACTGCATTGGTCTTAGTTTATTTACTATTCTTCTGATCCCCACAAGTATAGTTAAACTCGCCCACACACACACACACACACACACACACACACACACACACACACACACACACACACACACACACGCACGCACGCACGCACGCACATTGCCACACACTGCCACACACATTGCCACACACTGCCACACACACACACACACGCACACACACACGCACACACACACGCAAACACACACACACACACACACACTGCCACACACACACACACAAAAAACACACGCACACACGCACACACACAAAACACACGCACACACACACAAAACACATGCACGCACGCACACAAACACGCACACACGCGCGCACACACACACACACACACACACACACACACACACACACACACACACACACACACACACACACACACACACACACACACACACACAAACTTGTGTAGCCACCCTTAAAAGCCAACAGACAGAGGGTGTAAATCAGTAGCCAGAACACAAACAGACCTTTGTGCTGGAGTTGACTATAGAGAATGTACTCTGTGAAGCCACTCCCCTGGACTCCAGAACACAGCTAGATACATACAGCACACATTATGTGACATAACACCCTGCCAAAATACATGACATAGAGCACATTTAGATGCAGCACAGCCTTTGGCATCAAGTCCTAATATATTAGCCATCATTTCAGTCCTGACTTCATTCTTCAAGTGGCCTAAACTAGTATTTTACAGGATGGCCTGTAATTAAAGGGTTACCATTATTACTGAGGTTTCAGTTTCAGCCCATATCATCCAATTTATCTCAAACCTGTTTTGCAATAGATTTAAGGCTATTATGACATTTTCATCCAGTGAGTTTGCAAAGGGATTGAGATGAACAGAATGTTATAGAACTAATCACTAACTAAAACTGACCAAAACTGTCACAATAACTTCCTTTCCTTTGAGCAGGACGTCAACAATGTGTCACCATGGCCGTTGAAGAAGAAAGAATTGGCGCACGGTTGAGTTTAGCAGCCTAAACTTGGCAGAGCTCTGACAGAGTATATATTTTTGTTAAACTTGAAATGGTTGCAGGGATTGTGCGATTCAGCTAATTATTGTAACAGCATGCATTCACAACGAATGACATAGATATTCCAGAATTCTAACTAAAATATATATGTGTATAATAATAAAGAGAGAGAGACTGAATAGCTCAAATTAAAATATATATCTGGAGGAAGAAGAAGACCAACCTGTGAGTTTCAGGCAGCAGCAACGAAGACAACTTTGCGGATGTGGAGACGCGCATAGCACCAGGTTCGCAAAATAATCATTTCAATCATTTGTTTATGTAGTTTAGCTGTGGGTTCTACCGCCATCTTGTGGACACCATCGATTATCTCTGATAATTGTTTGCGGCTTTTGATGGGAGAAATCCATTTGGATTCGGGAGAGTGAAATGAGTTCATCTTCTTCATGTCTAAGTATATCTATCCCGCTGTAACAAACCTTAATCAACATCTGAAAAAGAAATGAACAAGAAAACACTGGCCTTTTCAATGACCTGAAATAGGACTTTATTATTGTTTGACGTTTTCATGTGGACTATATGGTAAGGCTGTTGGGGAGTTTATTGAGATTACCTGGTATAATGGATTGATAAAATGATTGATTTGTTTGGTTGGTTAAACGATTGGTGTATGTGTGTATGTGTTGGGGGGTGTGGGTGTGTGTCAGAGTGTGCTGAAGGTGATGCGTGGTGGAGTTTCAGGCTGGAGGATTAGGGTGTATTTGGTGCTGAGCTCCTCTGAAGACGACACACTGAGACGGAAACTCAACAGGATCTACAGAGAGGGAGAGAAAATGAGGGGTAGGAAGGGGGAGGCGAAGGAGAAAGGGGGACTCATTAGCATAGATTCAACTAATCTTCTCCAGACTTCACTTCTTCACTCTCATCATGTCTTTCCTTCTCACATCATTCTCTCCTTTTCCCTTTGCTTTCCCATCTGCCTCTCTGTCAAACCTCCATCCCTCTCTTCCTTTCCCATCTGCCTCTCTGTCAAACCTCCATCCCTCTCTTCCTTTTCCCTTTGCCTTCCCATCTGCCTCTCTGTCAAACCTCCATCCCTCTCTTCCTTTTCCCTTTGCTTTCCCATCTGCCTCTCTGTCAAACCTCCATCCCTCTCTTCCTTTTCCCTTTGCTTTCCCATCTGCCTCTCTGTCAAACCTCCATCCCTCTCTCCTTTTCCCTTTGCTTTCCCATCTGCCTCTCTGTCAAACCTCCATCCCTCTCTTCCTTTTCCCTTTGCTTTCCCATCTGCCTCTCTGTCAAACCTCCATCCCTCTCTTCCTTTTCCCTTTGCTTTCCCATCTGCCTCTCTGTCAAACCTCCATCCCTCTCTTCCTTTTCCCTTTGCTTTCCCATCTGCCTCTCTGTCAAACCTCCATCCCTCTCTTCCTTTTCCCTTTGCTTTCCCATCTGCCTCTCTGTCAAACCCTCCATCCCTCTCTTCCTTTTCCCTTTGCTTTCCCATCTGCCTCTCTGTCAAACCTCCATCCCTCTCTTCCTTTTCCCTTTGCTTTCCCATCTGCCTCTCTGTCAAACCTCCATCCCTCTCTTCCTTTTCCCTTTGCTTTCCCATCTGCCTCTCTGTCAAACCTCCATCCCTCTCTTCCTTTTCCCTTTGCTTTCCCATCTGCCTCTCTGTCAAACCTCCATCCCTCTCTTCCTTTTTCCCTTTGCTTTCCCATCTGCCTCTCTGTCAAACCTCCATCCCTCTCTTCCTTTTCCCTTTGCTTTCCCATCTGCCTCTCTGTCAAACCTCCATCCCTCTCTTCCTTTTCCCTTTGCTTTCCCATCTGCCTCTCTGTCAAACCTCCATCCTCTCTTCCTTTTCCCTTTGCTTTCCCATCTGCCTCTCTGTCAAACCTCCATCCCTCTCTTCCTTTTCCCTTTGCTTTCCCATCTGCCTCTCTGTCAAACCTCCATCCCTCTCTTCCTTTTCCCTTTGCTTTCCCATCTGCCTCTCTGTCAAACCTCCATCCCTCTCTTCCTTTTCCCTTTGCTTTCCCATCTGCCTCTCTGTCAAACCTCCATCCCTCTCTTCCTTTTCCCTTTGCTTTCCCATCTGCCTCTCTGTCAAACCTCCATCCCTCTCTTCCTTTTCCCTTTGCTTTCCCATCTGCCTCTCTGTCAAACCTCCATCCCTCTCTTCCTTTTCCCTTTGCTTTCCCATCTGCCTCTCTGTCAAACCTCCATCCCTCTCTTCCTTTTCCCTTTGCTTTCCCATCTGCCTCTCTGTCAAACCTCCATCCCTCTCTTCCTTTTCCCTTTGCTTTCCCATCTGCCTCTCTGTCAAACCTCCATCCCTCCTTCCTTTTCCCTTTGCTTTCCCATCTGCCTCTCTGTCAAACCTCCATCCCTCTCTTCCTTTTCCCTTTGCTTTCCCATCTGCCTCTCTGTCAAACCTCCATCCCTCTCTTCCTTTTCCCTTTGCTTTCCCATCTGCCTCTCTGTCAAACCTCCATCCCTCTCTTCCTTTTCCCTTTGCTTTCCCATCTGCCTCTCTGTCAAACCTCCTTCCCTCTCTTCCTTTTCCCTTTGCTTTCCCATCTGCCTCTCTGTCAAACCTCCATCCCTCTCTTCCTTTTCCCTTTGCTTTCCCATCTGCCTCTCTGTCAAACCTCCATCCCTCTCTTCCTTTTCCCTTTGCTTTCCCATCTGCCTCTCTGTCAAACCTCCATCCCTCTCTTCCTTTTGCCTCTCCCTTTGCTTTCCCATCTGCCTCTCTGTCAAACCTCCATCCCTCTCTTCCTTTTCCCTTTGCTTTCCCATCTGCCTCTCTGTCAAACCTCCATCCCTCTCTTCCTTTTCCCTTTGCTTTCCCATCTGCCTCTCTGTCAAACCTCCATCCCTCTCTTCCTTTTCCCTTTGCTTTCCCATCTGCCTCTCTGTCAAACCTCCATCCCTCTCTTCCTTTTCCCTTTGCTTTCCCATCTGCCTCTCTGTCAAACCTCCATCCCTCTCTTCCTTTTCCCTTTGCTTTCCCATCTGCCTCTCTGTCAAACCTCCTTCCCATCTGCCTCTCAGTCAAACCTCCATCCCTCTCTTCCTTTTCCCTTTGCTTTCCCATCTGCCTCTCTGTCAAACCTCCATCCCTCTCTTCCTTTTCCCTTTGCTTTCCCATCTGCCTCTCTGTCAAACCTCCATCCCTCTCTTCCTTTTCCCTTTGCTTTCCCATCTGCCTCTCTGTCAAACCTCCATCCCTCTCTTCCTTTTCCCTTTGCTTTCCCATCTGCCTCTCTGTCAAACCTCCATCCCTCTCTTCCTTTTCCCTTTGCTTTCCCATCTGCCTCTCTGTCAAACCTCCTTCCCTCTCTTCCTTTTCCCTTTGCTTTCCCATCTGCCTCTCTGTCAAACCTCCATCCCTCTCTTCCTTTTCCCTTTGCTTTCCCATCTGCCTCTCTGTCAAACCTCCATCCCTCTCTTCCTTTTCCCTTTGCTTTCCCATCTGCCTCTGTCAAACCTCCATCCCTCTCTTCCTTTTCCCTTTGCTTTCCCATCTGCCTCTCTGTCAAACCTCCATCCCTCTCTTCCTTTTCCCTTTGCTTTCCCATCTGCCTCTCTGTCAAACCTCCATCCCTCTCTTCCTTTTCCCTTTGCTTTCCCATCTGCCTCTCTGTCAAACCTCCATCCCTCTCTTCCTTTTCCCTTTGCTTTCCCATCTGCCTCTCTGTCAAACCTCCATCCCTCTTCTTCCTTTTCCCTTTGCTTTCCCATCTGCCTCTCTGTCAAACCTCCATCCCTCTCTTCCTTTTCCCTTTGCTTTCCCATCTGCCTCTCTGTCAAACCTCCATCCCTCTCTTTTCCCTTTTTTCCCATCTGCTTTCCTCATCTGCCTCCTCTGTCAAACCTCCTTCGCCCCTTTTCCCTTGTGCAAACTCCATCCCTCTCTTTTCCCATCTGCCTCTCTTCAAACCTCCATCCCTCTCTTCCTTTTCCTTTGCTTTCCCATCTGCCTTTCCCATCTGCCCCATCTCTGTCAAACCTCCATCCCTCTCTTCCTTTTCCCTTTGCTTTCCCATCTGCCTCTCTGTCAAACCTCCATCCCTCTTCTTCCTTTTCCCTTTGTCAAACCTCATCCCATCTGCCTCTCTGTCAAACCTCCATCCCTCTCTTCCTTTTCCCTTTGCTTTCCCATCTGCCTCTCTGTCAAACCTCCATCCCTCTCTTCCTTTTCCCTTTGCTTTCCCATCTGCCTCTCTGTCAAACCTCCATCCCTCTCTTCCTTTTCCCTTTGCTTTCCCATCTGCCTCTCTGTCAAACCTCCATCCTCTCTTCCTTTTCCCTTTGCTTTCCCATCTGCCTCTCTGTCAAACCTCCATCCCTCTCTTCCTTTTCCCTTTGCTTTCCCATCTGCCTCTCTGTCAAACCTCCATCCCTCTCTTCCTTTTCCTTTTCCCAAACCTCCATTTGCTTTCCCAAAACCTCCATCCCTCTCTTCCTTTTCCCTTTGCTTTCCCATCTGCCTCTCTGTCAAACCTCCATCCCTCCCTCTTCCTTTTCCCTTTGCTTTCCCATCTGCCTCTCTGTCAAACCTCCATCCCTCTCTTCCTTTTCCCTTTGCTTTCCCATCTGCCTCTCTGTCAAACCTCCATCCCTCTCTTCCTTTTCCCTTTGCTTTCCCATCTGCCTCTCTGTCAAACCTCCATCCCTCTCTTCCTTTTCCCTTTGCTTTCCCATCTGCCTCTCTGTCAAACCTCCATCCCTCTCTTCCTTTTCCCTTTGCTTTCCCATCTGCCTCTCTGTCAAACCTCCTTCCCTCTCTTCCTTTTCCCTTTGCTTTCCCATCTGCCTCTCTGTCAAACCTCCATCCCTCTCTTCCTTTTCCCTTTGCTTTCCCATCTGCCTCTCTGTCAAACCTCCATCCCTCTCTTCCTTTTCCCTTTGCTTTCCCATCTGCCTCTCTGTCAAACCTCCATCCCTCTCTTCCTTTTCCCCTTTGCTTTCCCATCTGCCTCTCTGTCAAACCTCCATCCCTCTCTTCCTTTTCCCTTTGCTTTCCCATCTGCCTCTCTGTCAAACCTCCATCCCTTTTCTCTTTCCCTTTTCCCTTTGCTTTCCCATCTGCCTCTCTGTCAAACCTCCATCCCTCTCTTCCTTTTCCCTTTCCCCATCTGCCTCTCTGTCAAACCTTTCCCTCTCTTCCCATCTGCCTCTCTGTCAAACCTCCATCCCTCTCTTCCTTTTCCCTTTGCTTTCCCATCTGCCTCTCTGTCAAACCTCCATCCCTCTCTTCCTTTTCCCTTTGCTTTCCCATCTGCCTCTCTGTCAAACCTCCATCCCTCTCTTCCTTTTCCTTTTTTCCCATCTGCCAAAAGAGAAGGAGCCTTTTCCCATCTGCCTCTCTGTCAAACCTCCATCCCTCTCTTCCTTTTCCCTTTGCTTTCCCATCTGCCTCTCTGTCAAACCTCCATCCCTCTCTTTTTTCCCTTTGCTTTCCCATCTGCCTCTCTGTCAAACCTCCATCCCTCTCTTCCTTTTCCCTTTGCTTTCCCATCTGCCTCTCTGTCAAACCTCCATCCCTCCTCTTCCTTTTCCCTTTGCTTTCCCATCTGCCTCTCTGTCAAACCTCCTTCCCTCTCTTCCTTTTCCCTTTGCTTTCCCATCTGCCTCTCTGTCAAACCTCCATCCCTCTTCCTTCCTTTTTTCCCATCTTGCTTTCCCATCTGCCTCTCTGTCAAACCTCCTTCCCTCTCTTCCTTTTCCCTTTGCTTTCCCATCTGCCTCTCTGTCAAACCTCCATCCCTCTCTTCCTTTTCCCTTTGCTTTCCCATCTGCCTCTCTGTCAAACCTCCATCCCTCTCTTCCTTTTCCCTTTGCTTTCCCATCTGCCTCTCTGTCAAACCTCCATCCCTCTCTTCCTTTTCCCTTTGCTTTCCCATCTGCCTCTCTGTCAAACCTCCATCCCTCTCTTCCTTTTCCCTTTGCTTTCCCATCTGCCTCTCTGTCAAACCTCCTTCCCTCTCTTCCTTTTCCCTTTGCTTTCCCATCTGCCTCTCTGTCAAACCTCCATCCCTCTCTTCCTTTTCCCTTTGCTTTCCCATCTGCCTCTCTGTCAAACCTCCATCCCTCTCTTCCTTTTCCCTTTGCTTTCCCATCTGCCTCTCTGTCAAACCTCCATCCCTCTTCCTTTTTCCCTTTGCTTTCCCATCTGCCTCTCTGTCAAACCTCCATCCCTCTCTTCCTTTTCCCTTTGCTTTCCCATCTGCCTCTCTGTCAAACCTCCATCCCTCTCTTCCTTTTCCCTTTGCTTTCCCATCTGCCTCTCTGTCAAACCTCCATCCCTCTTCTTCCTTTTCCCTTTGCTTTCCCATCTGCCTCTCTGTCAAACCTCCATCCCTCTCTTCCTTTTCCCTTTGCTTTCCCATCTGCCTCTCTGTCAAACCTCCATCCCTCTCTTCCTTTTCCCTTTGCTTTCCCATCTGCCTCTCTGTCAAACCTCCATCCCTCTCTTCCTTTTCCCTTTGCTTTCCCATCTGCCTCTCTGTCAAACCTCCATCCCTCTCTTCCTTTTCCCTTTGCTTTCCCATCTGCCTCTCTGTCAAACCTCCATTCCCTCTCTTCCTTTTCCCTTTGCTTTCCCATCTGCCTCTCTGTCAAACCTCCATCCCTCTCTTCCTTTTCCCTTTGCTTTCCCATCTGCCTCTCTGTCAAACCTCCATCCCTCTCTTCCTTTTCCCTTTGCTTCCCCATCTGCCTCTCTGTCAAACCTCCATCCCTCTCTTCCTTTTCCCTTTGCTTTCCCATCTGCCTCTCTGTCAAACCTCCATCCCTCTCTTCCTTTTCCCTTTGCTTTCCCATCTGCCTCTCTGTCAAACCTCCATCCCTCTCTTCCTTTTCCCTTTGCTTCCCCATCTGCCTCTCTGTCAAACCTCCATCCCTCTCTTCCTTTTCCCTTTGCTTTCCCATCTGCCTCTCTGTCAAACCTCCATCCCTCTTCCTTTTCCTTTGCTTTCCCATCTGCCTCTCTGTCAAACCTCCATCCCTCTCTTCCTTTTCCCTTTGCTTTCCCATCTGCCTCTCTGTCAAACCTCCATCCCTCTCTTCCTTTTCCCATCTGCCTCTCTGTCAAACCTCCTTCCCTCTCTTCCTTTTCCCTTTGCTTTCCCATCTGCCTCTCTGTCAAACCTCCTCCCTCTCTTCCTTTTCCCTTTGCTTTCCCATCTGCCTCTCTGTCAAACCTCCATCCCTCTCTTCCTTTTCCCTTTGCTTTCCCATCTGCATCTCTGTCAAACCTCCTTCCCTCTCTTCCTTTTCCCTTTGCTTTCCCATCTGCCTCTCTGTCAAACCTCCATCCCTCTCTTCCTTTTCCCTTTGCTTTCCCATCTGCCTCTCTGTCAAACCTCCATCCCTCTCTTCCTTTTCCCTTTGCTTTCCCATCTGCCTCTCTGTCAAACCTCCTTCCCTCTCTTCCTTTTCCCTTTGCTTTCCCATCTGCCTCTCTGTCAAACCTCCATCCCTCTTCCTTTTCCTTTTCCCTCTGCAGTCAGAAGAGAAGGATCTTTTCCCTTTGCTTTCCCATCTGCTGTCAAACCTCCTTCCCTCTCTTCCTTTTCCCTTTGTTTCCCATCTGCCTCTCTGTCAAACCTCCATCCCTCTCTTCCTTTTCCCTTTGCTTTCCCATCTGCCTTTCCCATCTGCCTCTCTGTCAAACCTCCATCCCTCTCTTCCTTTTCCCTTTGCTTTCCCATCTGCCTCTCTGTCAAACCTCCATCCCTCTCTTCCTTTTCCCTTTGCTTTCCCATCTGCCTCTCTGTCAAACCTCCTTCCCTCTCTTCCTTTTCCCTTTGCTTTCCCATCTGCCTCTCTGTCAAACCTCCTTCCCTCTCTTCCTTTTCCCTTTGCTTTCCCATCTGCCTCTCTGTCAAACCTCCATCCCTCTCTTCCTTTTCCCTTTGCTTTCCCATCTGCCTCTCTGTCAAACCTCCTTCCCCTCTCTTCCTTTTCCCTTTGCTTTCCCATCTGCCTCTCTGTCAAACCTCCATCCCTCTCTTCCTTTTCCCTTTGCTTTCCCATCTGCCTCTCTGTCAAACCTCCATCCCTCTCTTCCTTTTCCCTTTGCTTTCCCATCTGCATCTCTGTCAAACCTCCTTCCCTCTCTTCCTTTTCCCTTTGCTTTCCCATCTGCCTCTCTGTCAAACCTCCTTCCCTCTCTTCCTTTTCCCTTTGCTTTCCCATCTGCCTCTGTCAAACCTCCATCCCTCCTTCACTCACGTGCATCAGTAGCAGCTGCAGGAGAGGGGTTCTCAGCGATCCTCCTGCCAACACACTGCCTGGCCCCGAATCCAAACGCCAGGGAGCGGAACCCTCCACCCCCTCCAGCCCCTCTCCAGACTCCTGAGTCCCCCAGCGACCAGGGTCAAAACGCTCCGGATCCTGAAACACGTCCCGACTTCTCCCCAGAGGATACAGACACGCCTGGACACATGTCTGAGAGAGCGAGGGGAGGGAAAGAGGAGGAGGGAGAAAGGAGAGGGGTTGAGAGGGGAAGAGAGGAAGAGAAAGACAGGGGGAGGGAGAGAGAGAGCGAGAGAGGAAGAGAGAGAGAGGGAGATAAAGAGAAAAGAGAAAGAGGGCAGGGGGAAAGAGAGTGTGAGAGGGAGAGAGGGAGAGGTAAAGAATGAGAAAGATGGAGGAGAAATGAGAGAGGATTAATTTCACTGATATATGCATCATGTTCAAGTGAGGATTAGTGAGTGCATGTGCGTGTGCGTGTGCGTGTGCGTTTGTGTGTCAGAGACTGATCTCACCCCAGCAGGTATGTGGTAGTTCTGGATGATGATGTCTCTGACTGGATATCTCTGGACAGTAATTCCCACTGGATATAACCTTTACCACACAGCACACACAGACATGTACAGATTACAAATAACAATCAAACTGAAAGATATACATCTTTAAAATGAATGCAGACATTCTCTGTACCTGAGGGTCTCCTTGACGAGTCCCTTCAGTAGTGGCGCCCCCTGCAGGGCCTTGTGGGCGTCACCACCGGCTCTTGCCCACGCTACCCGCACCTGACCTCTGATCTGTTCCTGCACTGCCGGGTTACGACCCAACTCGTACAGGGCAAACTGCAGGGGCACCGCCGTCTGAGGATACACACATACTCATTTCACATAACAAGATATAAGTGGGGTAAGACCCATTCTGTACACACATCAAACACACACACTGAGCAGACTGAGCTTTAGACACACACACATACCACACATGCACTCACTGTGTCCACTCCCCCGGCCATGAGTTCAGTGATGTTGGCTCTAATGAGCTCCAGAGACAACTGTCCTTTATCCATCAACTGACCCAGGATCCCTGAACTCTCCCTCTGCACCCCCACTACCACCTCCAGCAGCCTGGGTGGAGCGCAGACGCTGGACTCCTCTCTGGATCCTTTTCTCGGCTGGGGGTAGGAAAGGGGAACAGGACAGTGAAACGGGGAAGGTGAGGGGGCAGCAGTGAGGTTAGAGAGAATGAGGGAGATGAGTCAGGTCAAGGTGGGAGAGGGGTTGAGAGAAAAAGAAGGTGAGGGGTTGAGAGAAGAAAAGAGAAGGAGAGGGTTTGAGAGAAGAGAAGGGAGAGGGGTTGAGAACAGAGAAGAGAAAGGGTTTGAGAGAAGAGAAGAGAAGAGAAGAGAAGAGAAGAGAAGAGAAGAGAAGAGAAGAGAAGAGAAGAGAAGAGAAGAGAAGAGAAGAGAAGGAGAGGGGTTGAGAGGAGAGAAGGAGAAGGGTTGAGAAAAGAGAAGGAGAAGGGTTGAGAAAAGAGAAGGAGAAGGGTTGAGAGGAGAGAAGGAGAAGGGTTGAGAGCAGAGAAGGAGAAGGGTTGAGAGAAGAGAAGGAGAGGGGTTGAGAGGAGAGAAGGAGAGGGGTTGAGAGGAGAGGGGTTGAGAGAAGAGAAGGAGAAGGGTTGAGAGCAGAGAAGGAGAGGGGTTGAGAGGATAGAAGGAGAGGGGTTGAGAGAAGAAAAGGAGAGGGGTTGAGAGGAGAGGGGGGTTGAGAGAAGGGAAAGAGTAGGGTTGAGAGCAGAGAAGGAGAGGGGTTGATAGGAGAGAAGGAGAGGGGTTAAGAGAAGAGAAGGAGAGGGGTTAAGAGAAGAGAAGGAGAGGGGTTGAGAGAAGAAAAGGAGAGGGGTTGAGAGAGAGGAGAGGGGTTGAGAGAAGGAAAGAGTAGGGTTGAGAGCAGAGAAGGAGAGGGGTTGATAGAGAGAGAAGGAGAGGGGTTAAGAGAAGAGAAGGAGAGGGGTTAAGAGAAGAGAAGGAGAGGGGTTGAGAGGAGAGAAGGAGAGGGGTTAAGAGAAGAGAAGGAGAGGGGTTAAGAGAAGAGAAGGAGAGGGGTTGAGAGGAGAGAAGGAGAGGGGTTAAGAGAAGAGAAGGAGAGGGGTTGAGAGGAGAGAAGGAGAGGGGTTAAGAGAAGAGAAGGAGAGGGGTTAAGAGAAGAGAAGGAGAGGGGTTGAGAGGAGAGAAGGAGAGGGGGTGAGAGGAGAGAAGGAGAGGGGTTGAGAGGAGAGAAGGAGAGGGGTTGAGAGGAGAGAAGGAGAGGGGGTTGAGGAGAGAAGGAGAGGGGTTGAGAGAGAGAAGGAGAGGGGTTGAGAGGAGAGAAGGAGAGGGGTTAAGAGAAGAGAAGGAGAGGGGTTGAGAGGAGAGAAGGAGAGGGGTTGAGAGCAGAGAAGGAGAGGGGTTGAGAGAAGATAAGGAGAGGGGTTGAGAGGAGAGAAGGAGAGGGGTTGAGAGGAGAGAGGAGAGGGGTTGAGAGGAGAGAAGGAGAGGGGTTGAGAGCAGAGAAGGAGAGCGGTTGAGAGGAGAGAAGGAGAGGGGTTGAGAGGAGAAAAGGAGAGGGGGTTGAGAGGAGAGAAGGAGTGGGGTTGAGAGGAGAGAAGGAGAGGGGTTGAGAGGAGAGAAGGAGAGGGGTTGAGAGGAGAGAAGGAGAGGGGTTGAGAGGAGAGAAGGAGAGGGGTTGAGAGGAGAGAAGGAGAGGGGTTGAGAGCAGAGAAGGAGAGGGGTTGAGAGGAGAGAAGGAGGGGGTTGAGAGGAGAGAAGGAGAAAGGTTAAGAGAAGAGAAGGAGAGGGGTTGAGAGAAGAGAAGGAGAGAGGGTTGATAGGAGAGAAGGAGAGGGGTTAAGAGAAGAGAAGGAGAGGGGTTGAGAGAAGAGAAGGAGAGAGGGGTTGATAGGAGAGAAGGAGAGGGGTTGAGAGGAGAGAAGGAGAGGGGTGAGAGGAGAGAAGGAGAGGGGGTTAAGAGAAGAGAAGGAGAGGGGTTAAGAGAAGAGAAGGAGAGGGGTTGAGAGGAGAGAAGGAGAGGGGTTAAGAGAAGAGAATGAGAGGGGTTAAGAGAAGAGAAGGAGAGGGGTTGAGAGGAGAGAAGGAGAGGGGTTGAGAGGAGAGAAGGAGAGAGGGTTGATAGGAGAGAAGGAGAGAGGGTTGATAGGAGAGAAGGAGAGGGGTTAAGAGAAGAGAAGGAGAGGGGTTGATAGGAGAGAAGGAGAGAGGGTTGATAGGAGAGAAGGAGAGGGGTTAAGAGAAGAGAAGGAGAGGGGTTAAGAGAAGAGAAGGAGAGGGGTTAAGAGAAGAGAAGGAGAGGGGTTAAGAGCAGAGAAGGAGAGGGGTTAAGAGAAGAGAAGGAGAGGGGTTAAGAGAAGAGAAGGAGAGGGGTTAAGAGAAGAGAAGGAGAGGGGTTGAGAGAAGAGAAGGAGAGGGGTTAAGAGAAGAGAAGGAGAGGGGTTAAGAGAAGAGAAGGAGAGGGGTTAAGAGAAGAGAAGGAGAGGGGTTAAGAGAAGAGAAGGAGAGGGGTTAAGAGAAGAGAAGGAGAGGGGTTAAGAGAAGAGAAGGAGAGGGGTTAAGAGAAGAGAAGGAGAGGGGTTGAGAGAAGAGAAGGAGAGAGGGTTGATAGGAGAGAAGGAGAGGGGTTAAGAGAAGAGAAGGAGAGGGGTTGATAGGAGAGAAGGAGAGGGGTTAAGAGAAGAGAAGGAGAGGGGTTAAGAGAAGAGAAGGAGAGGGGTTAAGAGAAGAGAAGGAGAGGGGTTAAGAGAAGAGAAGGAGAGGGGTTGATAGGAGAGAAGGAGAGGGGTTAAGAGAAGAGAAGGAGAGGGTTGATAGGAGAGAAGGAGAGAGGGTTGATAGGAGAGAAGGAGAGAGGGTTGATAGGAGAGAAGGAGAGGGGTTAAGAGAAGAGAATGAGAGAGGGTTGATAGGAGAGAAGGAGAGGGGTTAAGAGAAGAGAAGGAGAGGGGTTGATAGGAGAGAAGGAGAGGGGTTAAGAGAAGAGAAGGAGAGAGGGTTGATAGGAGAGAAGGAGAGGGGTTAAGAGAAGAGAAGGAGAGAGGGTTGATAGGAGAGAAGGAGAGAGGGTTGATAGGAGAGAAGGAGAGAGGGTTGATAGGAGAGAAGGAGAGGGGTTAAGAGAAGAGAAGGAGAGGGGTTAAGAGAAGAGAAGGAGAGGGGTTGAGAGAAGAGAAGGAGAGAGGGTTGATAGGAGAGAAGGAGAGGGGTTAAGAGAAGAGAAGGAGAGAGGGTTGATAGGAGAGAAGGAGAGGGGTTAAGAGAAGAGAAGGAGAGGGGTTAAGAGAAGAGAAGGAGAGGGGTTAAGAGAAGAGAAGGAGAGAGGGTTGATAGGAGAGAAGGAGAGGGGTTAAGAGAAGAGAAGGAGAGGGGTTAAGAGAAGAGAAGGAGAGACGGTTGATAGGAGAGAAGGAGAGGGGTTAAGAGAAGAGAAGGAGAGGGGTTGAGAGGAGAGAAGGAGAGGGGTTGATAGGAGAGAAGGAGAGGGGTTAAGAGAAGAGAAGGAGAGGGGTTGAGAGGAGAGAAGGAGAGGGGTTAAGAGAAGAGAAGGAGAGGGGGTTAAGAGAAGAGAAGGAGAGGGGTTAAGAGAAGAGAAGGAGAGGGGTTAAGAGAAGAGAAGGAGAGGGGTTAAGAGAAGAGAAGGAGAGGGGTTAAGAGAAGAGAAGGAGAGGGGTTGAGAGGAGAGAAGGAGAGAGGGTTGATAGGAGAGAAGGAGAGGGGTTAAGAGAAGAGAAGGAGAGGGGTTGAGAGGAGAGAAGGAGAGGGGTTGATAGGAGAGAAGGAGAGGGGTTGATAGGAGAGAAGGAAGGAGAGGGGTTAAGAGAAGAGAAGGAGAGGGGTTGATAGGAGAGAAGGAGAGAGGGTTGATAGGAGAGAAGGAGAGGGGTTAAGAGAAGAGAAGGAGAGGGGTTAAGAGAAGAGAAGGAGAGAGGGTTGATAGGAGAGAAGGAGAGGGGTTAAGAGAAGAGAAGGAGAGGGGTTGATAGGAGAGAAGGAGAGAGGTTAAGAGAAGAGAAGGAGAGGGGTTAAGAGAAGAGAAGGAGAGAGGGTTGATAGGAGAGAAGGAGAGGGGTTAAGAGAAGAGAAGGAGAGGGGTTGATAGGAGAGAAGGAGAGGGGTTGATAGGAGAGAAGGAGAGGGGTTAAGAGAAGAGAAGGAGAGGGGTTAAGAGAAGAGAAGGAGAGGGGTTAAGAGAAGAGAAGGAGAGGGGTTAAGAGAAGAGAAGGAGAGGGGTTGATAGGAGATAAGGAGAGGGGTTAAGAGAAGAGAAGGAGAGGGGTTAAGAGAAGAGAAGGAGAGGGGTTAAGAGAAGAGAAGGAGAGCGCAGGAGGAAAACAAATGGTAGTGAATGAGGGGAGAAGTGTTGTCATTACTATCATTAGTTTATCATTGTTTTATTCCTTTTGGGGATGATTGTCTTCTATGTGTCTGTCTCACCGTGGCTGAAGATGTGGTCCCATGCAGTGGCGTGTTGTGTCCAGAGGGGGGCGCCCAGGCGCCACAGCAGACGGGGGGGCAGGTAGAGGAGAGGAGGGGTGGTGGCCAACATTCTCTCAACTGCAAAAATAAACTTCTGAGACTCCTGGGAGGGAGTGGTGGAGAAGAGACCGATACGCTCTCCATACAGGACATGACAACTGGCTGGAGAAAGAGAGCGAGAGAAAAAGTGATTAACAGAGGATTTTGAGATGAAGTAGAATGGAGAAAGTTAAAGAAAGAAAGCGAAGATAGATATTAACTTCAGAACCCCCGTCCATACAGTTTATCTGATGTTCTCATCAGTGGTCGACTCTACTGTATCTTCCATTTCTAGCCTGGACGATATTCAAATACCTTGGATCACCTAAAAGACAGACAGACAGACAGACAGACAGACAGACAGACAGACAGACAGACAGACAGACAGACAGACAGACAGACAGACAGACAGACAGACAGACAGACAGACAGACAGACAGACAGACAGAACATCCATCATGTGACATCCATCCACCAGACATATTAGTTCAACATTAGAGCCATGTCAGTCACAGGGATAGTGTTTCCGTCTATCTATTCCCTCTCTGATGTAGCTAAGCAGCTGACCCTGTCTAACTGTCATGGAATTATGTGATGCTGTCTAAGAACATCATAATGTTTTTTGGGGTCAAACCCTAAGGCTGTGTGTGGAGTGAACCAATCTAAAATAATTATGCCCACACAAATACATGCATTCACACACACACACACACACACACACACACACACACACACACACACACACACACACACACACACACACACACACACACACACACACACACACTAATGTGTCACATTCAGACAGGCACATCAAAGAGCATGTTGATGAGAGATCATTGATGTCTAAAGTATTTTGAAGTGAGAGAGAGAGAGAGCAAAACACTTTTGACTCAATTTGGCACGTGTTTATGCCATACAAATTGATGGAAAGTGGTGTTGGGGGAAGAACATGCAACATTATAAAATCCATGTATACAAACAAGGGTGCGGTTAAAATTGGCAAAAACACATCCATTTCTTTCCACAGGGTTGTGGGGTGAGACAACGATGCAGCTTAAGCCCCACCGTCTTAATCATATATAAATGAATTGGTGAGGACACTAGAACAGTCTGCAGCACCTGGCATCACCCTACTAGAATCTGAAGTCAAACATCTACCGTTTGCTGATGATCTGGTGCTTCTGTCCCCAACCAGAATGATGCACATCATCATCTGTACGTCTTTCACTCCAGTGTTAATGCTAAATGACTCTTCTACATTTGCACCCACTGTACATGTTTCTACTTTTCATTTTGTGTTATTGACTGTACGTTTGTTTTATGTTTAACTCTGTGTTGTCTGTTCACACTGCTTTGCTTTATCTTGATCAAGGTCGCAGTTGTAAATGAGAACATGTAACTTCCACAGAGCTGTGAACGATCTGAGAGACAAGGCAAGAAGGGCCTTCTATGCCATCAAATGGAAGATAAAATTTGACATACCAATTATGATCTGGCTAAAAATACTTAAATCGGTTACAGGAAGCATTGCCCTTCATGGTTGTGAGGTCTGGGGTCCGTTCACCAACCAAGAATTCACAAAATGGGGCAAACACCAAATTGAGACTGCATGCAGAATTCGGCAAAAATGTCCTCTGTGTACAATGTAAAACACCAAATAGAGCAGAATTAGATCGATACCCGCTAATTATCAAAATCCAGAAAAGAGTCGTTAAATTCTACAACCACCTAAAAGGAAGCGATTCCAAAATCTTCCTTAACAAAGCCATCACCTACAGAGAAATTGTCATGTATCAGTATACCGAGGTGAGTACGGAGTCAGGTGCAGGACACAGAACTGAGTAAAAATAACGTACTTTACTCTGAAAATATTCAACCATAAATTCCATGCAGGGAAAACACAACATAACACAGAAGACTGATAACACTAGACAAGGAACAATCAAGCACAAAACATAATGAGAACCAGAGGGTTAAATAGGGAAATAATAATAGCGTAATGGGAACCAGGTGTGTACAATCAAGACATAACAAATATACAGACAGTGAGCATAGCCTTGCTATTGAGAAAGGATGCTGAAGGGAGACCGAGCTCTCCTGAGTGGCGCAGTGGTCTAAGGCACTGCATCTCAGTTCTAGAGGCGTCACTACAGACACCCTGGTTTGAAACCAGGCTGTATCACAACCATCTGTGATTGGGAGTCCCATAGGGCGGCGCACAATTGGCCCAGCGTTGTTTGGGTTTGACCCGTATAGGCCGCCATTGTAAATAAGAATTTGTTCATAGTGAGACAGAGAGACAGAGAAAGACAGAGTGAGACAAAGTGACTGACAGAGAGAGACAGGGTCTGACAGAGGGAGACAGAGTGACTGAGAGAGACAGAGAGACAGAGAGACAGAGAGAGACTGAGAGAGA
>NC_056431.1:4554448-4699448 GCF_018296145.1 Oncorhynchus tshawytscha
ACCTACTGTCACACACACATCTCTGTAGTACGTCAGTACCAAACTAGTCTTTATTAACAGTTTCTTTGTAACAACATTATAAGGACAGCGTTTGACTTATATACACCACAAAAGTCAAAGGTTATGTACAAAACAAAGATTAACAAGAAAAATATTTGGGAACTAAGAACTGAAGTAAATGTGAAAACAACACTTAAGGTTATTATCTTGTTCGGGTTACTTCCCTGTGTGTGTGGGCCCCAAATGGGCCTAATGATCTGAAACAGGTACAGTCCAGTTTCATCCAGTTAGTTCCTGTATGGTCCAGTCCAGTTCTATGCAAATAGTAACAATGTTAGCCATGTCCTACTATCAGTGACACAGGGATGATGTCATTTCCCCTGATGAGTCATCCTCACAGCCTGGCTCTATTGTCAACAGTCTGATCAGCAGATAACTCAGCGAGAGACAGTGAGAGAGAGAGAGAGAGAGAGAGAGATAGGGGGGGGTGGAGTGAGAGAGAGAGAGAGAGAGAGAGAGAGAGAGAGAGAGAGAGAGAGAGAGATAGGGGGTGGAGTGAGAGAGAGAGAGAGATAGGGGGGGAGTGGGTGAGAGAGAGAGAGAGAGAGAGAGAGAGAGAGAGAGAGTTAAAAACAGATAAGGAGATAAAGGGATAGAGAAGCAACTGTGACAAAGTCGTCTGCCAATGTGTTTCCTCCAATCTGCTACAACGTTGTGTTAAAATGTTATTCTTCATCATTTAGGCATAATGCATGTTTTTAGCATGTTGCAGGTTGATTCTGTGTAGTATCTAGTATGTTCTCTTTGATCACATGACTTTGCAGGCCTCTCCGTTGACTGACATTGGAGTGGACGACTTGGTCTGCTTGCCTCCAAGCATCCCCATGTTGAAGTTGAGGCCTTGGAAGGTGCTCAGCAGGCTGTAGCCATCGTCCTTGGCCGGGATCTCAGGACCAATCAGTTTAGCCAGTTGACGGGGGAGTGCCACTTTCCCCTGCGCCGCACTCAGGTGGCTGGTGTCCTTGGAACTCTGGGGGTTGGGAAGAGAGTTGGGAAGAGAGTTGGGAAGAGAGGGGTAGGGTGACGAGGAAAAAATACAGTTTAAATATAGTCCTGCCATTTTTAACTTCAGTCTCAAATCCCCGAAGTAAGAAACATGGTCAGTATCAGAACTGGGATGATGCCAGACAGATAAATGGTGAAGCAGCACTGCTTTAAGGGTTATGTGTATGGGGCTAGGGGCTAGGAGATAGGGGCTAGGAGCTAGGAGATAGGGGATAGGGGATAGGAGATAGGGGCTAGGGATAGGGGCTAGGGGCTAGGGACTAGGAGCTAGGGGCTAGGAGATAGGAGATAGGGGCTAGAAGATAGGGGCTAGGGGCTAGGAGCTAGGGGCTAGGAGATAGGAGATAGGGGCTAGAAGATAGGGGCTAGGAGATAGGAGCTAGGGTCTAGGGGCTAGGAGATACGAGCTAGGAGATAGGGACTAGGAGATAGGGGCTAGGAGATAGGAGATATGAGATAGGGGCTAGAAGATAGGGGCTAGGGGCTAAGAGATAGGAGATAGGAGATAGGGGCTAGAAGATAGGGGCTAGGGGCTAGGAGATAGGGGCTAGGGGCTAGGAGATAGGAGCTAGGAGATAGGGACTAGAAGATAGGGGCTAGGAGATAGGAGATAGGGGCTAGGAGATAAGGGCTAGGAGATAGGGGCTAGGGATTAGGAGATAGGGGCTAGGAGATAGGGATATAATTTGTTCTGCTAATGCAACACACTAGCCTTGGAGAGCTGGTACTTCTTCCTGAAGTGATCCCTCATGGCGGCTCTCTCTGCGTGCTTCTGAGCATTCAGGGCTTCCCTCAGCATCCTGGAATCAACACAACTACATGTAACACATAGACATACACACACACAAACATAAATACATCCCTGCCCTAAAACCCATCACCGCCAACCCCCAACCTGTCTGTTACCAAGCTGGTTTTCATCCATAATCTTCTCATGGTGTTGTTTCTAATCTCCACATTGACCATGTTGTAGTTATGTTTGCGGTCACTCACCTCTCCTTCTCCAGGTCAGTTTGGTAGGAGCGTGTGACGGAGGTCTGTCCCGTCTGTGGAGGGCTGCTCTTTACTCCTCCTGTCCCCCTCTTGGCCCTGCGCCTGGCCCACACCTCTCTCTCCTTCACTCCTGTCACACAGCTGGACAGCTTCCTCATGGGCACCGCCAGAGACTGCTTCACCATAGTATCCATGTCTCAGGGGTGTGTGTTAGGGTGTGTGTGTGTGTGTGTGTGTGTGTGTGTGTGTGTGTGTGTGTGTGTGTGTGTGTGTGTGTGTGTGTGTGTGTGTGTGTGTGAGTGTGTGAGAAAGAGAGAGAGAGAGAGAGAGAGAGAGAGTAAGTCCAGAAGTCTCTGTAGTGTAACCTGTGTGTTACTTCACACTCAGAAGCATCAAAAAGTGTCCTTTTTCATTCATGTTCTGTAGAACATATGTTTGTGTCTGTGCGCATCTCCCACATCTTCCTCCTTGAGGTTAGCTGTCTTGGACACACTCACTACAGTACAGACAGCCAGTGTATTCATAGACAATGACTCAGGGGCTCAGTACCTGCAAGGACAAGGACACAGACAGGCAGTTAGAGATTACACCCAGACAGCATGTGCAGCGTTTCAGATAGACACACACAACAAGCCCAGTCCAGTACTTCCTTACCCAGACATCCACAGTAGGCCTGAGCCTCAAACACCCATAAAGTCCTTAGAGCTTCAGCCAGAGGCCATATACTGTAGCTAACCGTGTCCCATAGTCCAGTTCCACAAAGCCTTGAGGTCAACTGAAGGCAATGAGAAGAGCAACCCCACAGACAAAGTTCTTCCTGCTCTCCTCCACCCCTTGTGCTGTGTGTTCTATTGCCCTCTCAGGTGAAAATGACAGCATTCCCCCTCATCCTCTATACCCCTCCCTCTTTACTATTACCCCCCTTGAGATGACCTCCTTATGGACTTAACGAGGGGAATCCCGTTAGCAGAAACAGGGACTGCACCCTGTGTATGAAGTAGACTTAGAGACACATTAGCTGATGTCATGATGGGTTAGACACTCTCCTGACTGACTGTGTGCTTGTGTGACAAACAGAAAGGATGGCAGGGTATTATTACCTTTAAAAAGTTCCAACAAGTTACCATCCCTCACGCCTTCTAAGTAGATGATGCCCTAAGCACAGGTCTGGGATCTGTTTATGCAATCCCAATACCCAATCTCCAACCATTAGAAGGCAGAAAGACAAAGTGATCTTCGATCAGGTTTAACCAGCTGTGATCAGGATGACGGTGGAGGTTTAAGACAGGCCAGATGGATGGAAGGGCTCTGAGTTCAGTAGATAATGGGAGATGGATGGACAGGAATATAGAGGCAGACAGAGAGAGATAGACGGCGTGAGGGAAAGTCAGTCTGTCAGTATGAGACAGCAGTCTGTGTTCAGAGCAGAAGACAGTAGTTACTACATACTGATCTGAAGACCATCCAGCAAAAGGGGCGGGAATGAGGAAAAAGGACAATGTCTTCTCATACTCTAGATTCTGTTCTAGTCTCAAACAGCACCACTTCAACCATTATGGATCTTCAACAGGCTTGGAAACATAACAGTGTGCACTCTGCAGCGTTTCCCCAATTGTTTGCTTATGTAAACCACCTGAGACTGACAGGGCAAGTCATTCCAGGTACTCAGACACAGCAGATAGAGAGAACAGGTGATGGAAAGGGAGGGAGGGATGGAGGGAGGGATGGGCGGGATGGAGGGATGGAGGTACAGATGGAGGGGAGGAGGGATGGAGGGGAGGAGGTATGGAGGGATGGGAGGGGTGGAGGGACAGATGGAGGGGAGGAGGGATGGAGGGGAGGAGGGATGGAGGGATGGGAGGGATGGAGGGATGGAGGTACAGATGGAGGGGGAGGAGGGATGGAGGGGAGGAGGGATGGAGGGGAGGAGGTATGGAGGGATGGGAGGGAAAATGGAGGGATGGGAGGGATGGAGGGGTGGAGGGGAGGAGGGATGGAGGGGAGGAGGTATGGAGGGATGGGAGGGGTGGAGGGACAGATGGAGGGATGGAGGGGAGGAGGTATGGAGGGATGGGAGGGGTGGAGGGACAGATGGAGGGATGGAGGGAAGGAGGTATGGAGGGATGGGAGGGATGGAGGGATGGAGGTACAGATGGAGGGGAGGAGGGATGGAGGGAAGGAGGTATGGAAGGATGGGAGGGATGGAGGGACAGAAGGAGGGGAGGGATGGAGGGACAGAAGGAGGGGAGGAGGGATGGAGGGGAGGAGGGATGGAGGGGAGGAGGGATGGAGGGGAGGAGGTATGGAGGGATGGGAAGGGATGGAGGGGGAGGGATGGAGGTATGGAGGTATGGGAGGGATGGAAGGATGGATGGGAAGGAGGGATGGGAGGGTCGGAGGTATGAGAAGGATGGAGGGATGAATGGGAAGGAGGGATGGGAGGGATGGAGGGATGGGAGGTATGGAGGTATGGGAGGGATGGAGGGAGGGATGGAGGTATGGGAGGTATGGGAGGGATGGAGGTATGGGAGGGATGGTGCAATGGAGGTATGAAGGTATGGGAGGGATGGAGGGATGGATGGGAAGGAGGGATGGGAGGGACAGAGGTATGGGAGGGATGGAGAATTGGGAGGGATGGGATGGATGGAGGAATGGAGGGATGGGAGGGATGGAGGGATGGATTGAGGGATGGAGGGATGGAGGTATGGGAGGGATGGAGGGATGGATGGAGGGATCGGGGATGGAGGTATGGGAGGGATGGTGGGATGGATGGAGGGATGGGATGGTGAGGGAGTAGAGAGCAGTGAAAGAAGAGATATAACCCCTGTTTATCTAAGGTCTGTTGTGAGACGAACAGAAAGAGCAGCTGTCAGGACACAGAGAGTCTGGTTTACTAGCCGTGTGGCTAGTGCCAGGCATGCTAGGATGTGTGACAGGAATGCACACGAGTATGTGTGTGTAGGTGTGTGTATGGGTAGATGTGTGTGTCTATAACATTACACAAACTAAAAACACAAAGAAAGGAGACATAAAGCTGTGACAGAACCCTGAGAAGGACATCAGGTGGCCAGCTGTTCCCTTTGGCTTGGTGTCCATTCATCTTCTCCTGCTGCATCAGGAATTGCTACAGTATCTTCATTTGACCAGTTTCTCACAGTAGGAAAATTATCCTTCAGCATCAGGAAATGTGAGTTATTATGTGGATTATAATTAATGGACAATTTTGTAGGGATTAATACATTGGACATTAGGGCAAATCAAATCTGACATATTTAAATGTGAATTACAAACTTTAGAAGCAAGTTTGCACTTCCTGCTGGGCAGGAAGATGCTCTGCAACAACATAGTGATGAAATTAAGATAGTAGATCTGTACAGTTCAAGCTCAGCCCGGACATATTAGACAGGACATGGGGGATGGAGGGAGAGAGTGTGTGTGTGGGGCCCCCAAGGTTAGCCATCTCCCAGTCAATCCAACCTCCCCTCTCCACTCCCTCCCCCTCTCCCCTCTCCACTCCCCTCCCCTCCCCCTCCCCTCCCCCTCCCCCTCTTCACTCCCCTCCCCCCTCCCCCCCTCTTCACCTCCAACCCCCTGGGCCTTGGTTTGTGACAGATGAGGATACCATTAATTCCTTAAGGAGATGGAGGAGAGCCCCCACAGCCCCCCTGTCACAGATCCTTATGCACAGACTTAGGACCAGCTCTTCAATAATTATACCCGTTAGGGGGAGACATTTGAAACTGACAACAACCTACTGCCACAGAGGGTGAGATAAGTCAACGGGCAACGCTAACACCTTTCAATGTACCACACAGATGCTGGGTAGGGACACTACAGTGTCTTTAGAGGGACATAATACTTAGAAACTACTGTGAGGAGAATAGTAGTTACATGGGATCTTTCATGATAAAGATAGATGTTATACAAACTGTGTAATGTGTTTGTAACAAAGTCACAACACACTTTACAAAACAACAACAACATAATAATAATAATAAGACAAGAGACAACAGAGAAATCAAGAAGAGAGAAACAGAGACAGCAGACAGAAAATGACAAAAAACATCAAGCAAACATAAGGAGGGTGGGGGGGCTGGGGGGAGGGGGTAAGACAGAGTACAGGGACACATGGGACAGCAAGACATTAAGGAGTCCAGTAGGTCAGGAGTGGTAGTGAGTCCATTTATAGCCAGGAGGAAGGTGGACGGTTAGCAGGGTGTAAAGTGTGTATGTCAGTGGAGGCTGCTGAGGGGAGGACGGCTCATAATAATGGCTGGAACAGACAAATGGAAACCAGGTGTTTAATGTATTTGATACCATTCCCCGTATTCCGCTCCAGACATTACCACGAGCCTGTCCTCCCCAGTTAAGGTACCACCATCCTCCTGTGGTGTATGTGTGTTGGAGCTTCCAGAATCACTGCTGTCTGAGCTTCTTAAGGGATTCCACTGTGGATCAGTGTCCAGCATGTGAAGGGCGGCCAGCCTGACCAGAACACACACACACACACACACACACACACACACACACACACACACACACACACACACACACACACACACACACACACACACACACACACACACACACACACACACACACACACACACACACACACACACACACACACACACACACACACACACACACACACACACACACACACACACACACACACACACACACACACACACACACACACACACACACACACACACACACACACACACTCTGTTTCTCCCTCTTTCTCTCTTATACACACGCACAGGTCAGGGATGTGCTAAGGTCATTCCTTTCAGACCAGTACAATAACAGGGCTGTCTAATGTTAGTGTGTGTGAATTACCAATTACCTCCTTCAGTGACCCACTCTACACTCAGATATATACCAGTGAGGTCTCACTCAACTTTAATGTTATCCTGATTCACACACATTAACACCGTACATTGACTTTCAGACTGAGCTTATGTTCAGCACTGCCAAGAAAAGGGAAAACACACACACTCACACACATTTGGATCACCACAACAGCCCTACAAGTAACTCACACCATTCTGGAAGAAGGGTCTCATACAGACAGACACCAACACACTGCCTTAAAGCCACCTCTCAGCACTGCCTTAAAGCCACCTCTCAGCACTGCCTTAAAGCCACCTCTCAGCACTGCCTTAAGAAGATAAGGGAAAAGAGGGGAGAGGAAGATACAGCGTAGGTAAAGAAGACAGCGAAGAAGGAAGGATAAAGTCCAAACAGTGAAACAGGAAAAGGAAAGACGACTGAAGAGAGGAGACAGAAACTAATGACAGAGCAAAAAGCAGTGCAGAGGAAGACAGAACTAATATAAGAGTGAGAAAGACAGAACTAATATAAGAGTGAGAAAGACAGAACTAATATAAGAGTGAGAAAGACAGAACTAATATAAGAGTGAGAAAGACAGAACTAATATAAGAGTGAGAAAGACAGAACTAATATAAGAGTGAGAAAGACAGAACTAATATAAGAGTGAGAAAGACAGAACTAATATAAGAGTGAGAAAGACAGAACTAATATAAGAGTGAGAAAGACAGAACTAATATAAGAGTGAGAAAGACAGAACTAATATAAGAGTGAGAAAGACAGAACTAATATAAGAGTGAGGAAGACAGAACTAATATAAGAGTGAGAAAGACAGAACTAATATAAGAGTGAGAAAGACAGAACTAATATAAGAGTGAGAAAGACAGAACTAATATAAGAGTGAGGAAGACAGAACTAATATAAGAGTGAGAAAGACAGAACTAATATAAGAGTGAGAAAGACAGAACTAATATAAGAGTGAGGAAGACAGAACTAATATAAGAGTGAGGAAGACAGAACTAATATAAGAGTGAGAAAGACAGAACTAATATAAGAGTGAGGAAGACAGAACTAATATAAGAGTGAGAAAGACAGAACTAATATAAGAGTGAGAAAGACAGAACTAATATAAGAGTGAGAAAGACAGAACTAATATAAGAGTGAGAAAGACAGAACTAATATAAGAGTGAGAAAGACAGAACTAATATAAGAGTGAGAAAGACAGAACTAATATAAGAGTGAGAAAGACAGTGAGAAAGACAGAACTAATATAAGAGTGAGAAAGACAGAACTAATATAAGAGTGAGAAAGACAGAACTAATATAAGAGTGAGGAAGACAGAACTAATATAAGAGTGAGGAAGACAGAACTAATATAAGAGTGAGAAAGACAGAACTAATATAAGAGTGAGGAAGACAGAACAGACAAAGTAAACAGAGGGAAGAGAAAACAGCAAAAACAAAAGGACAGTGGCAGAGAAGAGACAAAAGTAAGAGAGTGAAGTATGAATGAAACAAGATGAGAGAAAAAGACAGATTAGATGAACCAATGAAGACAGAACAGAGAAGCAAAGAGACAGAGGAGAAAGTAGATAGGGAAGGAGAGATATGAGAAGGATACAGGAGATTGAGAGAGAGAAAAAGAGCAAGTTGAGACAGACACTAATAATAACCTTTGGTCACACCCCCCAGGGAAAGTCCTGAGACCAGAATCAAGATGTGGAGTGTGTGTAGGTGTGTGTGAGTGTATGAGGGACATATTTAGTTTCCCTCCCTGACACTCCGGTCACCTCCTTAATCCGGGCACTCTGGCATAGTGCTTTTCTACACCTGTCCTCTGTGTATGCTGTTGAAGAAAAACTTGTTCCAAGGATCAAGCAGAGCTCATTTTCAAGTTAAGATTTTATTCAAGCAATTGCAAGGAAGTTAACTCTCTGGATATACCAGGGAGGAACTTAAACATGTACAAATTACCCAGTCATTTATATTCTTCACCTACACAGAGAACTGCTTTCAACGTGGCACCGTCATAGGATGCTACCTTTCCAACAAGTCAGTTTGTCAAATATCTGCCCTGCTAGAGCCGCCCCGGTCAACTGTAAGCGCTGTTATTGTGAAGTGGAAACGTCTAGGAGCAACAATGCCGAGTGCTGAAGGGTGTAGCGCGTAAAAAGCGTCTGCCCTCAGTTTCAACATTCCCTATTGAGTTCCAAACTGCCATGTAGTGCATCACTTCACTACAAGCACAGGTGCAACTTCTGAAACTTTTTTTAGGAATAATGTTACCAAGCAGGACTAGACCCATCTCTAAGCTTTACACCAAACCAAGTGGGTGGGCTGATGTTGGGCTGACACAAACTCAGGATTGTACCTTTAAAGTTTGCTGTCTGTGTTTGGTGATACTGACCTGGCCTGTATGTCGGTTAGTAGATGGATAGGTGTAACAGATCAATATGGGAGCATTATAGCTTTAATAGGCTAAATGGGCTGCTAGTGTTATCATTAAGCAGAGAAAGAATGAAGTGGATGTGATTTATCACTTAAACATTAAACATTCACTTTAGCATAGTAATTGATCAATTTCCGATTGAAATTGTCAGTTAAACTGATCTGGACGGTTATTTAATTCTGTCTGTAGTTACATACAATAAATATATTACCACTCTCACCCCCAACGCTGACACTTTGCCTTCCACCCAAACTACTGAGCTGAATAACATTCATCTATATCAAAGTAAATACAGTCAAGCGTCAACAGAACAGAAGACATTTTATTTTACCGTCATAATGTTTCATGGAATGTTATAAGAACAGATTGGACTTTTTATTTCAACTTTTGTGGTGTTCATCTCACATAGAAAAGAGCAGGAAGTCACTGAAGGAGCTGTGTTTATTAGAATCATCGTAGATCCTTTAGCCTGATGGAATACGCATGTAGACCAAGGCCCCCTCCTCCAGTTCTAGCGTCCCAGAATTGGAGATATACTGTCACCTTCCGTGACTATTGTACTGTCCATTCCATATTACACCCTGGTCATTCTTGAACAAACCAAAGTCTATGTACTCCTCTCACTGGAGCACTGAAGACACCTGCATCAGAGGAATAACAGATCAACACGGTCAGTCTCTCAAAGCCACCAGACACTGGAGCAGTCTGTTAGTGATGGACTCAGTGTCTGTATCTGGTCCCATTGGACATGTGTGTTTATACATGTAGATTGGTGTGTAAGCAAGCAGTCGGCTACCTGTAGCTGCTTGGGCTGAAATGACTAATATAGGAACAATTTTGGGAACCTGTTCCTTGTCTGATTTGGACCAAATATATAACATATATAACGTCTTTTTTCATCTCTACATTACCTGCATTCTGTCTTCAGCTCATCTACCTGGCTCTCACTCTGTCCTGCAATCCTACAGTATCATACAAAGAAACTGTTGAATTCAACACACCATTACTCTGCTGATTACACTAATCACATTAGATACAGCTGTCTTACTTTACCTGTGTTCTCTCTCTCCAGTTCCTCCACCTTGTTCTTGTAGAACTGCAGTTCAGTCTTAGTGATCCTCAGCTCCACCACCAATGTTCCTCAGCTCCACTCTCTGGCCCACCACCATGTTCCTCAGCTCCTCTCTCTGTTCCACCACCATGTTCCTCAATTCCACTCGCTGTTCCACCACCATGTTCCTCAGCTCCACTCTGGTCCACCACCATGTTCCTCAGCTCCTCTCTTAGCTCCACCACCATGTTCCTCAGCTCCTCTCTCAGTTCCACCACCATGTTCCTCAGCTCCACTCTCTGGTCCACCACCATGTTCCTCAGCTCCACTCTCTGGTTCACCACCATGTTCCTCAGCTCCCTCTCTGGTCCACCACCATGTTCCTCAGCTCCTCTCTTAGCTCCACCACCATGTTCCTCAGCTCCTCTCTCAGTTCCACCACCATGTTCCTCAGCTCCACTCTCTGGTCCACCACCATGTTCCTCAGCTCCACTCTCTGGTTCACCACCATGTTCCTCAGCTCCCCTCTCTGTTGCACCACCATGTTCCTCAGCTCAGTCCAGATGTCAGGCTAGGTGGTCAACTGTTCAGCATCAGTCTTTCATCCTTCACTGTGACCCTGTTCAGCGATATCCTTCTCTCTGTCCCCTCTACTCTCTCCATGAGCCCATGTCCCAGACAGACAGTGCAGCAACACCAGCAGAGCTACAACACCCTTCATTCTGAAACAATGTCTCTTCAGATGTAATGTAGTCTACTGGGCTCAGTCCCCTTCTTTATACACACTGGTGTTGTTGACCCAATACACGGAAATTTAACAGGTATCCTCGTGTAATATTTTGAGAACATAGCCAAGGAATGTGTGATAGAAGTAAAGATGATTTCTTGGCAGTTGATTCAGATTGTGGGTTGTGGATTATGGGTGGGTTGTGGATTATGGGAGATTGGGTTGTGGATTATGGGAGATTCACACCTGCTAGTCAGTTAAACCACCCATTTTCTCTCTATTGCATGATCTGTCAAACCAGTCTTGAAATAAAACTCTCATACACAGAGATAATGCTCATTTATTCCACAAAAGCATTAGAACAGTTGAGTCAATTGCATTTTATAAAAGTCCAATAAGCATATTTATATGATCTGTACTCAAGGAAGAGAGAGATTTGATTAAGATTTGGACCAAAAAAGAAAATGGAGATGGGGAAATATATTTTTTGACAAAGAAATAACTTAGAATGCATTGAAATCTCTTCTACCTCAGTGCTTTTCTACACTAGTAAAAGGAGTGGACACATTCCAAATCAACCAAAAACAGGGTACTATTACCCTCCATTTGTGTCTGTTCCTCAGCTGTCTCTCCTATACAGAGTTCAGAGTACACTTGAATCTGTGTGGAAGTCTGGGGCATCTTGCTGCTTGTCACCATGTATCCAGTCTGTCAGTATCCTGGTTGTGCCTGGTTGGCTGGTTCAGTCTGCTCTCTTAGTATTAGCCAGCCGGTCTGTTAAGTCCATTTTACACACACACACACTGCTTTACTGCTGAGCGCATGACAAAACTGTTTTAACGAAATCTAAGTCATCACAAAATAAATTATATCAAGTGGAAGAGCAGGTAGGAGTGATGGTTCAGGGGAAAGGGGAAGAGGGCTCAGTTTGGGATGTACAATCTTCATTTTGGGACCCTCCAAAAGGCCCTAGGTGTCAGGGGATGGAGTATGAGGTTTAATACTCCTGTGTTATGGAGCCATCCAGAAGGGCATGGGCTGCTGTGACTGTGCCTGCTGTGTTTTGGCACGTTGGGGAGGCGGAGGGGGGCAGCGGTACCCCAGAGTCCAGCCCGAGGATGACGTGGGGGTGGAGTGGGTTGCCCCAGCGACGTTACCATGGTTACCTGCCCCCAAGGTTTTGGGGGTGGAGTGGTCCTCCTCTTCGTCCGAGGAGTCACCAGCATACGCCACGAGCCCCGTCTTCATCCTCTTCACTGAGGGATCTGAGAGAGATGAGAGAGAGGGAAAAACAGTGGGAGAAAGAGGGAGGAATGAGGGAGAAAGGAGAGGGGTGCGGGAGAGAGAGAGGGAAGACATACACACAAAGAGAAAGAACACAACCAAAGACCAGCACAAAGGTTTCAAAAACAACCGTTGGAAGTCAATTGTTTACCAACAGATAGGGAGAGAAAGTTAATAGATTGCATTGTGTTTGGCAGGAGGGGTGAGTTAGGTAGAGGAGGAGGGGCATGGGTCAGCAGTGGCAGTCATTGGTCGGTGGGGAGCGGCAGCGTTAGGGCCGTCCAATCACAATGCAGGACAGCGCCACAGGAGAAGAGCCCCACCCCCATCCGGCATCCCACCCAGAGAGACATGGAAGAGAAGAAAAACACAGAAAGAACACAAAAAAGAGAGAGAATCTTGTTAGTGAGGGAGTCAAACACGGGCACAGACACTCCTGTCTGATGACGTCATCAGAAAGGGACGGGCAGCGAGGGGACAGCACCAGCTAGACAGAGGGGGACTCCCAATCTGAAATCCATCCCTAGACACCTCCTAGATGTCACAAGATGAGATGCCAGGTGTAAGCAGTATGGTAATAGTTCAGCTGTACTCTTCTACAGGCCAATTGTAATTGTCTACATATTGTTACACCTATAAAATCCTCTCAGACCTACACAGTGCCTAGGGCTAGGGGTTGACTTAGGATCAACGACAGAGTTACCTGAGGCAGTGGGGGATCGAAGCGTTGCCCAGTTCTTGATTCTGAACTGACTGACTGACTTTCAAAGCAGAACTTATGCCTGTCTGATGTAATCTGCTAGAACCTGTTCTGTCACGTGTGAGAACAGCATGTCTGCATGCAAAATGCTATTTGACTCTGACTACTGACAGCCAAGAGTCCGGGGGGGGTGGGCAGCGTGCTTTATGGCTGAGGCCATGGATGGGGAGGGGGTCAGGGGGGTTACATGGGGTGGGGCCCTTACCCAGGGGGCCTTGCAGCAGCCTCCTCTCCTCCATCTTGGGTGTCATGCCTCCGTTCATTGGAATGGGTGGTGGAGGCATCAGCTGCCTACTGCTGGAAAGAGAGGGAGGGAGGAGGGAAGGAGCGAGAGAGAGGGAAGGAGTCAGTGTTGCACAACATCAATCACAAGCAAACACAAGCCTGCACACACGGTGTGTCCAGCATCTGGGATGAAGGACACTTATAAAGGAGAGCGACTCGTCGCCCCCCATCTCGTACCTGTCCCTCTCCCTCGGCGGCCCGGAGGAACTTGGTGGCGGGGGTCCTGAAGCCTCTGGGCCGGGGCTGCCCACAGGGAAGCCTGCACCTAAATTAGTCATATGAATGGGTCCATGCTATGAGCAGAAAAACACACAGGTGCATTAGCACACATCCTCCCCTAAATCACTATTATTAATAGTAGGCCTACAAGCATGTAGTTATCTAAACTATTGAATGGAACTGAACTGCAAAGTTATTATTCCAAAACATTTTCACTACAACTTATTTAAGCAGCTGAGAATAAAACTATTATTTTAAGTTTATGCATGCTCTGATTGCACATAATCCCAAAATAGGAATGGACTGTATTAAAGTAACATATCATTAAATCAAGAGGACACATTTAAATTAGGCCTGTGAAGAAACTAGTATTGCGATATATTTTCCAGGGCAAAAATTAAAACAGGAAGCAGACCAAACACTTTGGTCCTTTAAAAACCTGCTGTATGTAAAACATGATGTGCTATAGCCTGGAAAATAAATCTAATGACTCTTGGGGACAACATAACTATGGTTGTTTCCAACATTAGGGCCGTTTTCCTAAAGAAGTTCATCCGTTTCATGTTGTTTCCTTGCCATGATACTTACTGATATCGTACCTGCACTAATTTCAATATATTGAAGTACATTTGATGATTATCCAACAATACCTTTCCAGAATCTCCATAATCTGAAAGTTCTATAAATCCAATAATACATGGACTCAGATAATAACAGCTATGGTTACAATGCTTTTCAATGAATGTCATAAGATCTACTAGGGAAAAAAACAAGTTGACACTGAACAGACACTTAGACCCATTCAACAAGCAAACCTTTTCTATAAAATGCAGACAGGGATCACAGAATTACAGACAAGAGACAGTGAGAATCATAATGAATTGAGTCTCACAGAAAGAGGAACAGATATCAGATACATGGACAGAAGATAAGAAAAGACAGGAAGACAACAGAAGCAGAAGGGACAGACTGGACGAAGGCAGCACATAAGGTGGAAGAATAAAAGAATGGGAAATCACCTGGTATCCCAGCAGACCGCTGTCACTCTCGTCTGGCACCTCCTCCGTGAAGCGTCTTTTCTGCGGCGGATTGGCTAAGACTACAGGAGGCGGAGCTTTGGGCGGAACCGGAGCAGCGGGTGGGAAAGGAGAAGGTGGGAGAGTCTGGGGACAAAAAAAGAAGGGAAAAAAACAACTTGGATGCAATGCATGTTGAATACATCATATATACAGCCTACCAAGAAAATGTTTTTCAACTAGTTTCATAACTCGGATGTAATAGTCTCAATGTACTGCATTATAGGTCCATACAAGTCTAAATCTGATTGACCAGTCTTACCTGTGGTAAAGTGACAGGTGCAGGGGGAGGGCGTACCGGTTGGGTGGGGGAGACCGGCGGGCACCCCAGGTGGAATGGGAAGGGGACAGCATAGGGGGAGGAATGGGCTGAGGGGGGGAGGTACAGGGAGGGGGTAGCTGGGCTGGTACCCCGATGGCGGGTAGTAAGGGGGCTGGGGGGGCATCCCGTTGGCCATGGGGGGCTGCATAAAGCCTGGAGGAGGAGAGGAAGAGGAACACGTCAGTATGTTGACACATTGTAGAGGCTGTAAAAGAGAAAGACAGCCAGAGTCTGTACCGGGAGTAGGCATCATGACACTCATCTGGTTGAGGAAGACAGAATACTCTGCATGAACCTGGAGGGAAGAGAGAACAGTCACAGATCCACATGGCAAACAGAGCCCAGCTACATAATACAACGCACTTCACATGGGACAGCTTGAAACAGGGTTTAAGTGAAAGTAGAGCAGTGTACAGAGAGCAGAGTGCCAGTCAGTAAACCATTAGACACTCACCGTCTGCAGCAGGTTGTCACACAGGGTCTTAGCTGCAGCAAGGCCCTCTGGTTTGGGATGACTGGGGAAGAGAGAGGGGTTCATGTGTGCCTGGTGTCTAAGCTCTGTGTCTCTGAGCTAATACAAATCAACATGGCCTTTACTCCCCCATTAATACTGCTATTTACCTGATATAGATGTACATGAGTTCAAGGCCATGAGACTTACCTGATGTAGATGTACATCGGTTCGAAGGCCTCTCGCCCAGAGGCAGGCTCCAGACAGCCTGATCCCTTCCCCCTGAGGAAGACCTTGGCCCCAGTCTCACCCTGGATGTGCTGCAGGTAGGAGCTGCCTGGCCCTTCCACCCTCTCCTTCACCGAGAAGCCCTGGATGGCATGCTCCAAACCCACAAACAACTTTTCCTGCACATAGTGCATCTGAAAGGATATGGATGTGAGTCTTAAAGATTCATCAATGACATTGACACACACTGAGCGACAATCACACACACAAACTCTGTTTTCTTATTAGTGTCGGCCATCAGCTAATCAGCCGGTTACAGACTCATTTTCAGCCACCTATCTTTTCCACTTCATATTAACTAGGCTACTTTCCATTTAAATGTTTCAATCCCTAGTTCGCCGTGTGGATAGAGTGAACGATATGCATCTTCTAGAGATCTATTGATAGGATAGGTGCCCATCAGTCACAAAGCGAGCGATGACAGGGAAACGCAATGTGCTGTCTGCCCCGCCTCCCGGTACAATTTGTGTGCACTGTGGTTGGTTGCAGTCTAATTTCTTTACACAGAGGAAGGAGAGAGCATGATGCTAGTGAATTTGCACACTCCACGTCGCGTACATACGCGGTAACGCCCCACGTAGAGGATGGACGAGGTAACGCCCCACACGGTAACGCCCCACGTAGAGGACACAGTCCTTTGCATGTTTCACATAGCCAGCCACATGGAGTCGTGGTGCATAGTAGACTATTTACTGTGCTTTGATTGACAACTGAACAGCAAGTGTTGACTAGTTTATAAAAAGTGTCAAACTGACTAAATAAAGTCAATCTCCTATATCCCTTTGCCATTCATAAATCATACAGCGTGGTTACACTGCGTGTCCATGGTGACATAAACCAAAGGGTTCCCTAGGTTTCCTTTCATAAGATGTCGGGACTAAAGTCACTGTAAATAAGACTTTCATCTCAAGAGAAGACATGTTAAACGCTCCCTTACTTAGAAAATAGTCCTGATATAAGCCTAGGCCACACCCCCAAACAACTCATTCATTAATTTTCAGTCAATTAAATTGCCCTGGCTGGCTACTTTTTCTATTTGGCTGGCTACTCTATGTACTTGTGGAAAACACTGCTTACCCCAGACTGAAAGTGTGGTCTGTGATGGTGGTTGATGGGGGGCAGTGAGGGGGGCTGGGGTTTGTGTTGCTGGTAGACTGGGACTGTGGCTCCGGTTCCGCTGTAGGAGGAGGTGGCCGCCTTCACCACTCCGTTAGTGATGATCTCCTTGATGCGGTTCACAGCTCCTGGAGAGAGATTGGATCGTCACAACATAGAATGTCAGGAAAGAAGGACCCTGGTGATCATAAATGGTGATATTCTTAATCAAATTAGGTGAGGTAAATAGAGACTGACTGTCGACAAGCTCCCTGGTCTGGCCCTGGACGTGAAGATAGAGGGGTCGGTCCCTGACGACAGAGAGAGAAGCAGTCGGTCAGTAGCCTAAGACTTGGTTGTATGAGGCGATCAGACAACAGATCTACTTGTCTGTATAGAGAAAAGTAAATACCAGTAACATCCTTGGTAGAGCAGTGTGGTAATAAAGAAGGTGTGAAGCAGGACTCACCCTTGTGGAGCCTTGTACTTCTCCACTGCTGCCATGTATCGCCCCCTGGTGGACACAGCAGCACCGCTCACTTTGCTGATCTTCACACAATAGGATGAAGAAGAAGCTGGTCATTTACTGTCCTCAAGTGAGACACTTTCAGTCCCATACTGGTTTACATGACACTGATCCAGTCTGTACATGTGCGTGTCACACAGAGAAAGAGCTGGGTAAACATAGCAGTAAGTTTGACTGTTGACCAGATTGTCAATCAATGGGTCTAAAGATCACAATGATGCCATGGACTCTGACCTCGTCCTGTGTCTGTCCGCGGGTCAGCAGGTTCCGGCAGGGGAGAGGAACGTCGTTGATCTCCACCTCCGCCACCACCAGGTCATCCTTCGCTTTCATAGGAGGCTGGGGCTTCCCTGCACCCACAACCTGGTGATGACAAAGATTCATTTTTATATGTCGCATGCTAACATTTACAACAATATCTCTAAAAAAAAAGAGAGAGAATAAGAGCGAGGGGATTACAGAATTTGGAGGCGAGAGAGGGACAGACAACGAAGACAGAGAGAAGCCAGATTTCAGGTGAGAGACTGAAAGCGTTTCTAATGTTTTCAGTGTAAGAGGTTTCCTGACCATTACCTTGTCTGGGGGTCCAGATGGTCCAGAGGGTCCTATCTGGGAGGGCTTGAGCTTGCCCTTGGCTACCAGCATGGCGTTGATCTTAGCTGCCACAGCAGCTGCAGCGTCCAGAGCCCCTGTAGGAGCCGCCTCCGCCTCCCCCATCTGGTCTGAACCAGGACCTGGGCCCGGCTGGTCCCATTTACTACGACGCCTGAGGAACAAAGAGGGGAGCGGGAAGTGGAACAGAGACAGGGGGAAGGGTAGTGAAAGACGGAGGGAGAAAAAGAGGGCAATGGTAAGTGGAAGGGATGGGAGAAGCAGAGGGAGAATGGAGGGCAGTGCAAAATCAGCAATCACAAGGCCAATCACAAGGCCTCTCCCCAACCGTTTCTGTAACAGGCTGGAGGGATCGGTGCTGGAGAAACGTAGGCCTAACAACTCTGACAGAGCTATGGATGCAAAAACTGACCATCTATGATATAAAAATTATAGTTTTAACCATTTGTGGCAAAAAACAGTGTTTGTTTACATATACTTTTTGTTTTACTCCCATGTGGTAAAAAAAAAAGAGGTATATTTTGGGTTCTGATGTTGTATGTCAGTTGAGCTAAATGTTTTGGTTGACTGACCAATTTCACAAGTTAGTTATATGCCTCCTGAGGGGCGCAGCGGTCTAAGGACCTGGAGTCCAACAGGGCAGCGCAAAAATGGTCCAGCATCGTCCGGGTTAGAGGTGGGTTTGGCCGCAGGGGCTTTACTTGGCTCATCGTGCTCTAGTGACTCCTTGTGGCGGGCCAGGCACCTGCAGGCTGACTTCAGTCGTCAGTTGAACAGTGTTTCCGCCAACACATTGGTGTGGCTGGCTTCCGGGTTAAGCGAGCAGGTGTTAAGAAGCGCAGTTTGGCAGGTCATATTTCAGAGGACGCATGACTTGACCTTCGCCTCTCCCGAGTCCGTTGCGATGAGACAAGATCGTAAAACGTAATAATATGAAATTGGGGAGAAAACAGGGGAAAACCTTTTTTTTAAATTTATATATGCTAGTTATAGATTTGTCAAATCTAAGAAGCAGTAGATTTTCTATGCTTCCCGTTATTAAGTTTTGTTTTTGTCTTTTACATTTGGTTTTGTACACCAGCTTCAAACAGCTGAAAATACATTTTTGGTAATGGAAAATATATTTCACAGGGGATTAGATGGTACAATGATTCTCTACACTGTACCTGCTTGTTTTGTCAAACTGAAATTAGGTGAACTAAATTATTACAATCAGGAAATCATGAAGTAAAAAATGTATAATGGATGTAGCAACTGCAGGTTGCCCCTTAAATGACCACATCAATTACAAGGTTCAGAGGTCGTAGGCTAACAAGTTAGTTTAGTCATTGCCATCTAACGTTACAATTAATGTTAACTTTGTGGATTGAATTAATGTTGTTGACTTGCTAACGTTAACTAGCTAGTTATCCAACAGTTTTGTTCAAGTCGCTGTGCTTAACGTTAGTTAACTAGCAACCATACGTAGTTAGCTAATGTAATTTACCAAAACAACAGTTAGCGAGCTAACTAATCGATAGCTAGGTAACCAACTCACATCGATTTTCAAAAAATAAACGTATCACCCAACGGCGCTCTTAGTTAGCTATATAACCAACACTTTTCTAAAATGGGTAGCGACAGCTAGCTAGCTAGCTAGCTACACCGTTGGCTACTAAGCATATCCCACGTAGTTAGCTACAAGCACTCCGCCATTACACATTAACTAGCTAGCTTTGTGCTGCTCAGTCAGTGTTGGGCAAGTCTGTGGTCAAATGCAACGTTCTTTCAACTCACCCGCCGTTTTGCGTTCCACCAAATGACATTAATCTTCTATTTGGTTGAATTTCTCTTTGCGTAAAAACACTAACGTTAATACTGACTCCGCCAGACTTTCAATATTGTCCAGACAGTGGAGTACTGCAAGAGCTTTCACTCTATGCGATATCGTTCCCACTTCCTGTTTTTTGGGGGAAAGGACCGGTGCTGTGTTGGATTTTGCTTCCCTCACACAGATTATTTTTCTTCAATCATGTGCGACGCTAGGGGACGCAGTGAGCAGGCCGCGTCTCACCGGATGATGCAGTCCTGTGGCTGCCTGCTATCATCGTTTTCCTGCCACCCCAGGTGAGTGTTGCGGATATGAACCAGATTAATCTCGGTTCAGGTTTCCCAAATGAAACCCCACAGCTTGGTCTACGTCTACAGACATTTTACAAGCAGGATGCTGAGGTGATTATGTCAGAGCCAGGTAAACTATGGTTGTTGTCAGCACGTGTTGTTGCCTCTGTGTTTAAAAACAATAACATTGGCCCCATTGCAGTTTATTGCATGTGTAAAATGTATTGTTGTCAACTTTTTTTCAACATGTGTGGTCCTTTGTGGACCGTTTAATTAGCCCAACTGTTTATTGACATTTTTCAGTAAACTGATTTCCCCTCCAACTACATGTTGTTTCTTAAAAACATGTTTGCCTAGCTACCGTTGCTAACCATGATTTATTTATTTACCATGATTCACTCTGAATCGCTCAGGAATGTCTCTCCTTCCTGTACTTTGTAAGTAGGCTATCAGCCAAGTTGAACCTTTTTTAATCACCTTGGCAATTAGATCATGGATCTGCAGGCTAAAATTAAATACCCATTGCCACATAGACTTAGCCTAATTTTAATGCTTATGTCTGAGTTTGGGTTATCAGGTCATATGCCTTATTATGCATAATGTCTTGTCTATTCTGTTCTAGTGTTGAGTACACTGGTGGTCTATCCATCATCAGGTGAGTAGCGTTTTAATACCACACACTCTTCATTTTTAGACCATGAATTATATTAAAGTTTACAGATCAAGTTACTTAATGTAGACTTTAGGTGTGGCAGACTGGGCAATATCTTGAAATAAACACTTTCGGTGCTTTGCCAAAACATAGCCCAGAATGTGTTGAAATTCTACACTACTGCATGTGTTCACAGAGGTTCTACTGATGCCGACTCTGACCGTGGAGCCTTCAGGACGACAGGTGTACACTGAGGACACAGTCACCTTGGCATGTCAGTTACCTGGCCACTCTGGGCTGGGCTGGCAGTTCTACTGGCACAAAGACAGGTGTGACCTCCGGCTCCCTCTTTATGTTGCTTCTCTGATGGTGTATATTGGAGGTCGGGAGGTGTGATAGATTTCAGTGCAATCTAATAGAATGTGGGTGTTAGGCTACTTGTTGTATCCAACACTCCCTGAGTGATGATCGTAAAACATGGCACTGGATAACTGTGTACAGGAACTGGAATGTACTAACAAGTGGAACAAACTAATGCTCATAACACTATATTAGGCAGGACACTGGCCCTGTGGAGCAGATGTGGGGCAGTGGTGGAGGTGGGGCGGTCTACCAAATGTGGCGTGCCTCTGTCACACACACAGGCCAGTACTGGTGCAGAGCAGGGAGAGGACAGCCAGTCTTCTACACCCAATACAGCCAGGCAGTCTCTGTTAATGTCATTGGTGAGTGAGGAGACTAGCACATGAGTAATGGGTGTCTTGCATGTGGTGTCATGCTCTTTTTCATAGATTACTTGACAAGCCCCTCATTACTCTAGCTCTTGTCAGTGACAATTGGAATATATTTCACTCCTCTGTAATCTATATTTTTCTCAACTTCCTCCTCTAATCAATTTGTGTAATCAATATCCTCTCCAGAGCTCTTCACATCAGTGACTTTGTCAGCATTTCCTTCGACCGTGGTCAAAGAGGGCGGGGCTTTCAACCTCACCTGTGAGGCCCAGTTTAGCAACTGCAAGCTGAGCCAACATCATGGTAACCACAGTCTACATAGTCACCCTGATCCTAACTGGACCACAGTGGTTGTAACATTCTCCTTCCTGAGGGACGGCTGGCCAGTTGCCAGGGACTCTGTCAGTGGGATGTACAGCGTAGCGAGGGCTTCTAGCTGTCACATGGGGACCTACAGCTGTGTGGCCAGAGCAGGCAGGGCCAGGAGGAGCAGTCAGGAGATCAGCATCACACTAGACAGTGAGTTCATACTACATCACCTGAACGTTTAGTTTGCCAATTGCTATAGGCTTTCATTCCTGGTCTGAAATCATCTATTATTATTTTTTTACCTTTATTTAACTAGGCAAGTCAGTTAAGAACAAATTCTTATTTTCAATGACGGCCTAGGAACAGGTTAACTGCCTGTTCAGGGGCAGAACGACAGACTTGTACCTTGTCAGCTCGGGGATTTGAACTTGCAACCTTTCGGTTACTAGTCCAACACTCTAACCACTAGGCCACCCTTATTGTGGTGCCAAAACTGGCACTCTTTACCGTTCACTTTGTATCCTGATCTCTCTCATGCTGCCTTCATCCAGACCTGTCTCTGATACTGGTCACCTGCTTTGGCACCTTCCTGATCCTCTCCGTGGCTCCATTGGCATTTTTTGTGAGACTATACGCGATGAGATGTAAGTGGCAGCATAGTGGATCTTAGTCTGACTCTTGAGTCTCTGGGACTGAGTCAGTTCAACACCTATCTCTTCTCTTTGTGTGACCATGCAGTATGGCAGCTCAGAGGCAGAGGACAAGGAGAATTGCAGTGCAATTCACATGCTGTGAGAACTCATGTAGTTCACATGGCTGTATTAGTGCACAGGTGTAGGATCTTAATTTCATCACCCTGTTGCATGTTTTTTACTCAAAAGATTAAAACAGATGTTTTATTGTAATCTTGCAGATGTATCTGGACCCAGCTGACTTGAGAAACTTTCTATCATTTATTACAAAATTGGAGTATAGAATAATAAACATATAATTATTTGAAGAATTTTGACCAAAGAATGTTTTTGTTTTATTTTCACCACACCCAAATAATACATTGATTCAACACTGCCACATGCCTGCATTGTCAAATAGAGCCAACTCTTTTCTCATAACAGGTTCCATATTTTGTACAGAAATAACTGCCCACCACCAGTTGATTAAAAGTGAGTGTGAGTGAATCTCAACAGTGTAAGGCAAACGATAATATGTTTGCCCTTATGTTCCATTTATTGGTGAATTGTTAGAGCTAAAGGATTGTATGATGAATGAGCCAAGATCTGAGAATTGCATTCTGTCTCCATATAAACTCACAAAAAGAGAAACGTCCCTTTTTCAGTACCCTGTCTTTCAAAGATAATTCGTAAAATCCAAATAACTTCACAGATCTTCATTATAAAGGGTTTAAACACTGTTTCCCATGCTTGTTCAATGAACCATAAACAATTAATGCACATGCACCTGTGGAACGGTTGTTAAGACACTAAAAGCTTACAGACGGTAGGCAATTAAGGTCACAGTTATGAAAACTTACCACACTAAAGAGGCCTTTCTACTGACTCTGAAAAACACCAAAAGAAAGATAGGACAGACAGCTGATTGTCCTCACAGTGGCAGACCACGTGTCACAACACCTGCACAGGATCGGTACATTCAAACTTCACACCTGTGGGACAGGTACAGGATGGCAACCACAACTGCCCGAGTTACACTAGGAACGCACAATCCCTCTATCAGTGCTCAGACTGTCCGCAATAGGCTGAGAGAGGCTGAACTGAGGGCTTGTAGTAGGCCTGTTGTACAGCAGGTCCTCACCAGACATCACCGGCAACAACGTCTCCTATGGGCACAAACCCACCGTCGCTGGACCAGACAGGACTGGCAAAAAGTGCTCTTCACTGATGAGTCACAGTTTTGTCTCACCAGGAGTGATGTTCGGATCTGTGTTTATCGTCGAAGGAATGAGCGTTACACCGAGGCCTGTACTCTGGAGCGGGATCGATTTGGAAGTGGAGAGTCCGTCATGGTCTGGGGCGGTGTGTCACAGCATCATCGGACTGAGCTTGTTGTCATTGCAGGCCATCTCAACGCTGTGCTTTACAGGGAAAACATCCTCCCTCATGTGGTACCCTTCCTGCAGGCTCATCCTGACGTGACCCTCCAGCATGACAATTCCACCAGCCATACTACTCGTTCTGTGTGTGATTTCCTGCAAGACAGGAATGTCAGTGTTCTGCAATGGCCAGCAAAGAGCCCGGATCTCAATCCCATTGAGCACGTCTGGGTCCTGTTGGATCGGAGGGTGAGGTCTAGGGCCATTCCCCCCAGAAATGTCCGGGAACTTGCAGGTGCCTTGGTGGAAGAGTGGGGTAACATCTCACAGCAAGAACTGGCAAATCTGGTGCAGTCCATGAGGAGGAGATGCACTGCAGTACTTAATGCAGCTGGTGGCCACGCCAGATACTGACTGTTACTTTTGATTTTGACCACCCCTTTGTTCAGGGGCACATTATTCAATTTCTGTTAGTCACATGTCTGTGGTACTTGTTCAGTTTATGTCTCAGTTGTTGAATCTGGTTATGTTCATACAAATATGTAGACATGTTAAGTTTACTGGAAATAAACACAGTTGACAGTGAGAGGACGTTTCTTTTTTTGCTGAGTTTATTTTGAAGTCTAAGTTCAGGAATGGGGCTCAGATGAGCTAAGTGTCAATAGGTCAGAGGAGCTTTGATGCCCAACTTGACAAGGGAGGACTGTTTATGGGCAGAGACATGGAAAGAGGGAAAGACGGAGGGATACTCTGCTTTGACATAATAAATGTATCCACTTGTCCTTCGATATTACAATGACAGAAGAAGTTAGCGCAAACAACAAACACTCCCTCCCTGATAGAAGAGCATTAATATGTACAGATCTTATTTTAACCATGCTGCACAACGCTCCTCAGCCCAGCAACAAACACTCCCTCCCTGATAGAAGAGCACTAATATGTACAGATCTTATTTTAACCATGCTGCACAACGCTCCTCAGCCCAGCAACAAACACGCCCTCCCCAATAGAAGAGCACTAATATGTACAGATCTTATTTTAACCATGCTGCACGACGCTCCTCAGCCCAGCAACAAACACTCCCTCCCTGATAGAAGAGCACTAATATGTACAGATCTTATTTTAACCATGCTGCACGACGCTCCTCAGCCCAGCAACAAACACTCCCTCCCTGATAGAAGAGCACTAATATGTACAGATCTTATTTTAACCATGCTGCACGACGCTCCTCAGCCCAGCAACAAACACTCCCTCCCTGATAGAAGAGCACTAATATGTACAGATCTTATTTTAACCATGCTGCACAACGCTCCTCAGCCCAGCAACAAACACTCCCTCCCTGATAGAAGAGCACTAATATGTACAGATCTTATTTTAACCATGCTGCACGACGCTCCTCAGCCCAGCAACAAACACTCCCTCCCCTATAGAAGAGCACTAATATGTACAGATCTTATTTTAACCATGCTGCACAACGCTCCTCAGCCCAGCAACAAACACTCCCTCCCTGATAGAAGAGCACTAATATGTACAGATCTTATTTTAACCATGCTGCACGACGCTCCTCAGCCCAGCAACAAACACTCCCTCCCCAATAGAAGAGCACTAATATGTACAGATCTTATTTTAACCATGCTGCACGACGCTCCTCAGCCCAGCAACAAACACTAACATCTGTGGTGGGGTGGCCAGGGGCGCTGTTTGTCCCTACTGCGGATTCCATCTTTAAGGCTCCCCTGGAGGATGGTTGGCCACCCTTCATAGCGTATAAAATATTGCAGCATTAAGCCTATAATTACAACCAAATAGTTTATATTTATTTATAAAATAATGTACTCATTCAATGAATCAGGGATCAAATGGATTTGTTTGGCTAATTCAAAGCAAGGTAACTAACTAAGGTGTGTTTATCTATAACCTTGTAAGGCTAAAATATTCTGGTTTCAGTGGAGATCTATTGACAGCATTGGAGATATTTGTCAACTAGGCTATTCCAAGAATATATTTTACAGTTGTCAGAATGACATAGCCAATGTTGAACAGAGGGGAATTCCAGCTTTCCACACCGATTTATTTTTCAGCTCCCAATATTCAGCGCTGTAGAGACGGTTGGTCTCTACAGGAGTATGTGGCATTGGTTTATTAAAGATGGACTCTGCAGTAGGGGGAAACGGCTCCAATGGCCGCCCTTCCACCGTTCCTATCATTTTTGTTGATGAGCTGAGGAGCGTCACACGGCATGTTAAACATTTTTTTACAGATTCCAGCTTTAAGGCACCAGTTCATCAACTGCTTGTCGGTCATTTGCAGTTTGAGTATCGGTGACATTAATACATGATAATGTTAAATAGATAACTGCCGAGATAACTAGCCAGGCTTCACGATATGTAGTTAGTTGTTATCTAATTAGTCTGTTGTCCATCGTTATTTTATAGGCTAGGCCTACCTGCTGCTATCTCTCTCTCGCTCTACTCTGGCCGACTCACACTGGCGCACATGCAGGTGATGCACACAGCTGCACACCATGACTTTTCCAGGATTTTCATGACTGTACAAACCCTGCTTGCTGACCAAAATGTGCGTTAACTGTGTAAATAACTCACTAATTAGCACTGAATATCAACACTTGCACACACTGATACACACAGCTCTTTGCTTTGATCTCAAAAGCTCACAACCCAGGATGATTGAAAGACTGCTCCTACCTGTTATTTCAATACAATCCTACTCTATGCAGTCTGCAGAAATGGGGAGAACAGCAACACATCGCATTCAGGGGGGACAATGATCCAACTCTGATCCAATTGTCATTGTTTGATATTGCAATGTTTTTGTGTGATTGTTTTACCTGTCCATTCGGACATCTCAAATCTATATTCTTCTTGTTCAACTTTTTTACATGATTTTTTTCTACAAGCCCTGTAGAAGGATGGAGAGACATGCCATATTTACAGTCTTTACTAGTAAGAGCCCATGTGCGAACTGCAGAGCCTATGTAGGTTTATGTAACCTCCAGCCTTCAAGGCACGCAAGCCTGGGTCTCGCCTGATGTTGGCGGCTGACACAGAAGTGTGAAGACAGGGGACGTGGCTGGGAGGAGGGTTCCTCATGGTGGGGGTGCCATATGGTGAACAAAGAGACTGTCTGTTCCCTGGTTTGAGTGTTTGCTGTCAAACCAGCAATTACGAGTAGGGGAGTTTTGAACAGGTTTTCGATTGCATTCGCTAAAATAAACCCTACCCTAATACTTTGATAAATGTTGTTACCACATTAAATGATGTAGTAAGTAACCATGTGTCAGTTGTGACCGGTTGTGATGCTTCAGGGAGTCAATCAATTCAGTTTCTTTGCTCACACAGCTTAGCCTACAGGACATGAGTAACTACACTGACATGAGTAACTCTCACAGCTTGGCCTACAGGACATGAGTAACTACACTGACATGAGTAACTCTCACAGCTTGGCCTACAGGACATGAGTGACTACAGGACATTAGTAACTCACACACCTTGGCCTACAGGACATGAGTAACTACACTGACATGAGTAACTCACACAGCTTGGCCAACAGGACATGAGTAACTACACTGACATGAGTAACTCTCACAGCTTGGCCTACAGGACATGAGTAACTCACGCAGCTTGGCCTACAGGACATGAGTAACTACACTGACATGAGTAACTCTCACAGCTTGGCCTACAGGACATGAGTAACTACACTGACATGAGTAACTCTCACAGCTTGGCCTACAGGACATGAGTGACTACAGGACATTAGTAACTCACACAGCTTGGCCTACAGGACATGAGTAACTCACGCAGCTTGGCCTTCAGGACATGAGTAACTACACTGACATGAGTAACTACACTGACATGAGTAACTCACACAGCTTGGCCTACAGGACATGAGTAACTCACACAGCTTGGCCTACAGGGCATGAGTGACTACAGGACAGGAGTAACTCACACAGCTTGGCCTACAGGACATGAGTAACTCACACAGCTTAGCCTACAGGGCATGAGTGACTACAGGACATGAGTAACTACACTGACATGAGTAACTCACACAGCTTGGCCTACAGGACATGAGTAACTCACACAGCTTGGCCTACAGGACATGAGTAACTCACACAGCTTGGCCTACAGGACATGAGTAACTACACTGACATGAGTAACTCACACAGCTTGGCCTACAGGACATGAGTAACTACACTGACATGAGTAACTCACACAGCTTGGCCTACAGGACATGAGTAACTACACTGACATGAGTAACTCACACGGCTTGGCCTACAGGGCATGAGTGACTACAGGACATGAGTAACTCTTACTGCTTATGATAGCTTGAGTAAAGAGTTAAACCTTTTTTTAGTAGTCATGTTTTTCATAATTTTCCAGGATTGATGGACGTGCTTCAGTCTGTAACCTTTATAAAGTCATATGGGGTGAGAGAAGGGACAGGGAGGCAGAGAGAGATGGAAACAGAGAGACTTGTGAAGTAGAGAAAGACGAGTGATTTGAGAGAGGGAAAACAGATGGGAAGATTGCATTTTGGAGAGAAATGGAGCGAGAGAGGAGGAGGAGTGCAAGGCAAATCTTTTTTGTGTGTGTCTGGATAGAAGGGAGCCTCTTATACCCCTCACAGCATGAGCTTGGCCCGGGCTGCGGCCCAGTCTCGTCTGCACAGCAGGGGCCTTTCCTGAGCAGGCTGCCCAGGGGAGGGGCACCTGCTCCGGGCCTAAACACTGGCTGAGAGAAGGGTTTGGAGGGTGGGGCGGAGGGGCGAGGGGATGGAAAGACACTCAACAGTTCCAGGAAATAGACGTGCTGGATTTATGAAACTCTCAGGTAACAGAGCGACGCTCCTGAAAGAAAATATTTGTCTTCTTGCTCTCCCTGCGGACGAGAGGATAGGATGAAGACACCCGTCTCTGGTGTGAAATAAGACGTTTCTGTGGAGAGCAGGAGGCAGAAGTTATGGTTGGACCCGACCTGCAGGAGCTAGTTACTACCAACACAAACCCACAGTTTATGGATTGGCTAAGCCTCCGACTGAGGCAATATTTTCCACCGGTTTGGTTGGGTTGAATAAACACAACGTGTTTGAAGTTTATCAAACACTCAGTCATCCCAGCAGACGTGAGGGATAACTTAATCATCTGATATATGGAGTATGAGAATACACTGACACCCACGGCCTGTCCAATATGCCTGAGACGGGCAATATTCAACGACCAACTCCACTGCCAGTACTGTCAAATCCCCAATGGCGAAAATGGAGTGAAATGTCTGTTTTGGATGAGCTTCAGTTTAACCCTCCATTTCTGTCATTTTGCTGTAAGTTTGGGATCCGTGGAGCACATTCCCACATGAACCCTACATTCGCCCAAGAGCATGCCAATATGTTTTTCTTTGTACAGCGTCTCTGTCTGTCAAATATGCTGTATCTCTACTGTAACGTCTTGTCCGAGAGCCCAGTTGGACTAAGAAGGTCTCCGAGACCGACTAGTTGTCTGTGACATTAAGGGTCTCATGGTGGATGGCTATTGCATTGACTTCACAGAAGAAGCGCCCCCCCAACGGAGTGACCGCACAGGGCGCTGGGTAATAACTGCGGTGGGAACGTCACGCTCCGAGGTAACCCAGGTAAATGGAAACACATGGCGGCAAAACCCGAGACTTCAGGAGAGGCTCCCAACCATACAGACAGAACGGCCAGGACGTTCAGATGGCTAGAACAGTTCTGAAGTCCACAACAATTTCCACAGTTCACCCATATCGCCATGAAAGTGAATGCGTCATTTGTTGACATCACATAATTATTGTAGACTTATCTTGTATAGCGATCTGTCAAAACAAACTTTAATTGGTTTGGGATGTCTCCAGAGGGTGTTGTTGCTGTGTATGTTGATAAATGTACCATGGAAAAGGGTGTTTGCCCATCAGCCAACCAATCCAACGAGCTACTGCTCACCAATGTTTCTCATCATCAGTGTTTTAAGGGTCAGGTGTTACCAATATGTCTCTTAGTTACAGGACTTACCAGCTCCCTCCTCACCCCCTGTGTAGGTCCACTCTCTCTGCGGATTTGAGATTCCCTTCACTAAGTTACATTTAGGCCTTTCTGAATAGTAACCGAGAGAACTTTTAGGGACTGTACGTTATTTATAATGAATGACAACTGGAGAAAATCGGACCTGAAAATGGATGGCCCTCCTTCAGTAAAATATACTTTTACCCGACCATCCCTGAACAACTTTTACCCGACCATCCCTGAACAACTTTTACTCGACCATCCCTGAACAACTTTTACCCGACCATCCCTGAACAACTTTTACCCGACCATCCCTGAACAACTTTTACCCGACCCTCCCTGAACAACTTTTACCCGACCATCCCTGAACAACTTTTACCCGACCCTCCCTGAACAACTTTTACCCGACCATCCCTGAACAACTTTTACCCGACCATCCCTGAACAACTTTTACCCGACCCTCCCTGAACAACTTTTACCCGACCATCCCTGAACAACTTTTACCCGACCATCCCTGAACAACTTTTACCCGACCATCCCTGAACAACTTTTACCTGACCCTCCCTGAACAACTTTTACCCGACCCTCCCTGAACGCTTAAAAAAAACAAGTGACCCTCCACTATACCCATAATAACAATTAAAACATAGTGGATAGCAGAGAACATGCCTATCGTTTACCCTCCTAGGACAGACTAGAGCCTTAGATGCAGTTTTAGAAACTGTTTTTTCTTTTGTAAGCATTACATGGCAAAGTGCCAGAAAGTTGTGATTCGCAGACCACCGCTGACAAGGGTAGGGGTGAAAAGATCTCCATTCTAATAAAAGCACGGCATGAATCTATCATCTTCTTTGCAGTCTGAGAAACTAGACTTTAAGAAAGAGGATAGTCTAAGTTTGGAACAGTGCTAAAGTTGTCCAACTGTAAACATGGAGCTCAACAGAACCAGTTACATCTGAAGTATCTGATCATACATGAATTCGAGAAAACGTCATTTGTTTTTTAACACAGAAGCCGCCCGCTTATCATCAAGTAGGCCTACAGTATATGCACTTGTAAATTTACAAATGTATTCTATTTTATTCCATGATATTGTTATCACAAAATAGATTTGTGTTTACTGTGATTAGGGCATAAGAGCATTTGTTAGGTTAAATTAACTAGGCATGCATGGCTCACCGCATGATTCTCAAACCAAAGACTGGCCAAACTCATGTTTCTAAAAGTGAATTCAAAGGCATTGTAGAATGACTCTATAGCCTAATAAAACATTTTTCATTTCATTATTATTTAACTCCAAGTAAAAAATAAAGTAATTGTTTATAGCCTAAATGCAAAATGTATAGGCACGTTGTTAAAGTCCTGTTGTTGAAATGCTGAGCTCTCCTGCCAGCCTGTAGCATGTCACAAATGCTTCACAATTGATTTCTTAAATGGTGGCTTTAGCTATATCACTGGACACTATTTTCATACACATCATTGCCTTTTATATAATTCTGTTGGCTGGGAGTCTCTGACTACCAAAAGGGCCCAACATTGGCTGCTATTTGTATGTAAAACAGTTCTCCAGAAACTCCCTAGCTACCTCACTTCTTAATTGGAAATAAAGCCACCAGAATTGCTCTCAAGACTGAATAGTTCTAGAGGTTCCTCTGGTCTCCACAGAGTTGGGGAAGATTGCCTTTAGTTATTGTGCCCTTAGCGCATGGAAGGACATGTAGCCCACTTTGAGGCTTGACTCTCTGGTCTCGAAGGGTCAGGTTGGGACTTTCATGAGGAATGTGGTGAAGGACAAATGCACTTGTTTTGATTGATTGTGTAATTTTATCTGCTGCTTTTGAATTTGATTTGTTGAAATGTGAAATTGTAAATTGATTGTGTTGTTTTGATTCTGATTATGTTGATTTATTGTTCCCAGGGCAACCTTCAAAATGAGACCCTGGTCTCAATGGGTTTCCCCTGGTTAAATGAAGGTCAAATAAATAATAATAATATAGCCAAAATTATTATTTTTCTTTCTTAGGCTACCCAGCTTGCTCCTGACTGATTTAGAGTTAGTGTATTGTTTTATAGCCTGTTGACATTTTAGACGTCAATTGATAGTGACAGAATGACACATTACTTCAAAGTAACATTTTTGTCTCCTCTGCAATAGGTTGTAGTGCATCCTCTGAATGTCGTAGAGACAAACCAAAGATGTCCCATATGCATCATAGTCACGACTTTCCCCGGCATTTTACAGTTTGTTTAAAGCATAAAGTATTGCAAACTAAAGTGTCGTTATAGATCGCTGTATATAATAAGGTCCACAAAAGCTAACAAGAGGTAGGTATTTTCTTTAAAACTTCTTCGGGATCGGTGTCCCGTCCACGGAATGGTTGAGCTAACGTAGGCTAATGTGATTAGCATGAGGTTGTAAGTAACAAGAACATTTCCCAGGACATAGACATATCTGATATTGTCAGAAAGCTTAAATTCTTGTTAATCTAACGGCACTGTCCAATTTACAGTAGCTATTTCAGTAAAAGAACACCATGCTATTGTTTGTGGAGAGTGCACAATTTTGAACATAAAGTTATTAAAAAACAAATTAGGCACATTTGGGCAGTCTTGACCCAACATTTTGAACAGAAATACAATGGTTCATTAGGTCAGTCTAAAACTTTGCACATATACTGCTGCCATCTAGTGACACATCTAAATTGCACCTGGGCTGGAATAATACATTATGGCCTTTCTCTTGCATTTCAAAGATGATGGTACAAAAAAAAATACAAAAGAGCAGTTGTCTTTTGTATTATCTTTGTATTATCTTTTACCAGATCTATTGTGGTATTCTCCTACATTCCTTTCACATTTCCACAAACTTCAAAGTGTTTCCTTTCAAATGGTACCAAGAATATGCATGTCCTTTCTACAGGCAGTTAGATTTGGGTAAGTAATTTTAGGCGAAAAATGGAAAAAAAGGGGTGGATCCTTTAACAAAAGTCACAATGCCCTCACATACCCCCTCAACTCGAGCACTGGTTTTAACTTAACACATCAAGTCCTTTATTGACACTGAGATATTTAAGGAGTGCATGGTGACTGAAGAGAATTGTCTGATAAAATCTATGGATTGTAGACTAATTTTGTCTATCAAACAGGTAGACATATCAAATCAAATCAATTTTTTAAATTATTATTATTTTTAATTTTTATATAGCCCTTTGTACATCAGCTGATATCTCACATACCTCTTATTTCTTGAATAGGAAGAATTGGGCTCCAACACAAAGCCCTCTTGTTGTTAGTAGCCTAAAGTCAAATTAAAATCAACACTGTTTAAATTAATTAGGCCTTCTCGAATTAGCATTTCAGCACCCATGCACTGTCCATGCTGCCGCTTCACAGTAATGTAAAGTTTTGTAAATTAGTCAAATCTGGTTTACTGTGAGGTCAATAGCTCTGACAAATAGCTTCACTATGGGCAACAAAATATTTTTCATTTAAAATTTTCATTAAAAATAAATTATGGGTGTAGCAAGCTTAACTCCAGTCCTCCTTCTCGTTTTCGCGCTCTCCCTCCTATACGGAACAGAACATCAGTAGGCCTAGACCGTGCGTACAGATATTGCATTTTTATTTTATTTTTACAAATAACATTTTTTTCTGGAAGAAGCCTTTGACTCGCCTTCTGAAGTGCCACTGTACACATCACAGCCATTGGTTAGACAGCACAAAAGGCTTTATGTCTACATCAGCAAGAGCAGGGCAGGCCAGGGCTCATGATTGGGATAGCCTATCCATTGCTGTGTGTAATACAGTATAGCCTAGTTTTGCACCATCCCAGCAGCACAAAACACTGGAAGGAAGTACATTTTCTTAGAAAATGCCTTCAGAAAGTATTCACACCCCTTGACTTTTTCTACATGTTGTGTTACAGCGTGTGTTAAAAAATACCCTATAATGTCAAAGTGGAATTATATTTTTCTAAATGTTTCCAAATGAATTAAAATAAAAAGCTGACATGTCTTGTGTCATTAAGTTTTCAACCCCTTTGTTATGGCAAGCCTAAATAAGTTCAGGAGTAAAAATGTGCTTAACAAGTCACATAATAAGTTGCATGGAATAATTGTGTTTGACATGATTTTTGAATGACTACCTCATCTCTGTACCGAACACATACAATTATCTGTAAGGGCCCTCAGTCGAGCAGTGAATTTCAAACATAGATTCAACCACAAAGACCAGGGAGGTTTTCCAATGCTTCACAAAGAAGGGCACCTATTGGTATATGGGTATAAAACACACAAAAAAACAGACATTGAATAGTCCTTTGAGCATGGTGAAGTTATTAATTACAGTTTGGATGGTGTATCACTACACCCAGTCACTACAAAGATACAGGTGTCCTTCCTAACTCAGTTGCCAGAGAAGAAGGAAACAGCTCAGGGATTTCACCATGAGGCCAATGGTGATTTTTAAAACAGTTGCAGAGTTTAATGGCTGTGATAGGAGAAAACTGAGGATGGATCAACAACATTGTAGTTATTCCACAAATCTAACCTAATTGACAGAGTAAAAAGAAGGACGCCTGTACAGAATAAAATATTTCAAAACATGCATCCTGTTTGCAACAAGGCACTAAAGTAATACCGCTAAAAATGTGGCAAAGCAATTAGCTTTTTGTCCAGAAGGCAAAGTGTTACGTGTGGGGCAAATCTAATACAACACATTACAGAGTACCACTCTCCATATCTTCAAGCATAGTGGTGGCTCCATCATGTTAATAAATATCAAAGATTCAAACCATCTGCCTCCCATGTCTGCATCTGGGTCTCGCCTTGTGCCCTTATAGTGGAAAGTAGTCTGAACCAGGTTTTACATTTAGCCTGTGCTTAGCTCTATTCTGTACATTTTGTGTCCTGAAAAACGTGTAATTCCTTAATGATTACAAGCCTTATCTTAATCAATCCAAAAGGGGTAGGCAAGAGAATGGTCGTGGACAGGCAAAAGGTCAAACCAGTTCAGAGTCCAGGAGGTACAGAGTGGCAGGCAGGCTGGAGGTCAGGCAGGCGGGTATGGAATCCAGAAAACAGACAAGGGTCAAAACCTTGTGTAGATGGGTGAAAGAAAACAATCTATTTAACCCATTTTGAGTTCAGGTTGTAACACAACAAAATGTGGAATAAGTCAAGGGGTATGACTACTTTCTGAAGGCACTGTAACCTTGCCCTGTGATTCTCAGAGCATGCTCTTCATATAGCCTATAGTATAGGGTATGGAACATTTTATTGAGACCACACTAGGCATACTCTATTGCACGCCCAGCAGAGAATCAGGTATGAGGGGCAGCATTGGGCACACATCGAGATATAATAAGCAACTCATTCTCAAACACGGAGCAATATGACATTTAATTGATTACAAATTACATTACCCTCCCCTGGACTAAATAAAACAAATATTAAACCCTCCCCTTGAAAAAGTACAACCATCCCCGATTTTCCTCCGGGTAACAATTGTGTACATTTCATCCACTACCTTATGTCCTTGAATGCCACATGATTTGAATGGACAGAGGAAAAACATCATTCATCAGTAATGTAATATTAGACCTTTTACCTTCTGCAATTCATTTAAAACCCTACTTGGTGGATCTGTGTTGACCCTGAACCATTCATCTAAAGGAGAATATCTCTGAGGGACTGGGGTGGATAAAGTGCCCTTCTGTCTCTGTTTCTTTAACTCTGGAGTTAATGATCACATCATACAGAGGACAGAACCATAGTATGGTGATATAACTGGTATAAATGGATATTTCTATTGTATTATTTCAATAGGATGTTACGACTAAACGTTGTATTGAATCAAATAATGTCAATTATGACATACAGTGCATTCAGAAAGTATTCAGACCCCTTGACTTTTCCACATTTTGTTACGTTACAGCCTTTTTCTAAAATGGATTAAATTTTTAAAATCCTCTAGAATCTACACACAATACCCCATAACTACAAAGCGAAAACAAGTCAAATGTTTGCAAATGTATTACAAATAAAAAACAAAAGTATTCAGACCCTTTGCCATGAGACTCGAAATTGAACTCAGATGCATCCTGTTTCCATTGATCGTCCTTGAGATGTTTCTACAACTTGATTGCAGTCCACCTGTGGTAAATTCAATTGATGGGACATGATTTGGAAAGGCACACACCTGTCTTTATAAGGTCCCACAATTGACAGTGCATGTCAGAGCAAAAACCAAGCCATGAGGTTGAAGGATTTGTCCATAGAGCTCCAAGACAGGATTCTGTTGAGGCACAGATCTGGGGAAGAGTACCAACAAAATGTCTGCAGTGTTGAAGGTCCCCAAGAACACAGTGGCCTCCATCATTCTTAAATGGAACAAGTTTAGAGTAAGCTTAGAGTAGAGCTGGCCGTCTGGCCAAACTGAGCAATCTGGGGAGAAGGGCCTTGGTCAGGGAGGTGACCAAGAACCCAATGGTCACTCTGACAGAGCTCCAGAGTTCCTCTATGGAGATGGGAGAACCTTCCAGAAGGACAACCATCTCTGCAGCACTCCACCAATCAGGCCTTTATAGTAGAGTGGCCAGAAGGAAGCCACTCCTCAGTAAAAGGCACATGACAGCCCACTTGGAGTTTGCCAAAAAGGTACCTAAAGACTCAGAACATGAGTCACTGGTCTGATGAAACCAACATTGAACTCTTTGGCCTGAATGCTTAGCGTCACATCTGGAGGAAACCTGGCACCATCCCTACGATGAAGCATCGTGGTGGCAGCATCATGCTTTGGGGGTGTTTTTCAGTGGCAGGGACTGGGAGACTAGTCAGGATCGAGGGAAATATGAACGGAGCAAAGTACAGAGAGATCCTTGGTGAAAACCTGCCCCAGAGCACTCAGGACCTCAGACTGGGGCGAAGGTTCACCTTCCAACAGGACAGAGACCCTAAGCACACAGCCAAGAAAACGCCGGAGTGGCTTTGGGTCAAGTCTCTGAATGTCCTTGAGTGGCCCAGCCAGAGACCGGACTTGAACCCGATCCAACATCTCTGGAGAGACCTGACAATAGCTGTTCAGCGACGCTCCTCATCCAACCTGACAGAGCTTGAGAGGATCTGCAGAAAATAATGTAAGAAACTATCAAAATAAAGGTGTACCAAGCTTTTAGCGTCATACCCAAGAAGACTCAAGGCTGTAATGTCTTCCAAAGGTGCTTCAACAAGTACTGAGTAAAGAGTCTGAATACTTATGTAAATGTAATATTTGTTTTTTTTAAATAAATTGGCAAAAATGTATATAAATGTTTTTTGCTTTGTCATTATGGGGTATTGTGTGTAGATTGAAGATTTTTACATTTATCAATTGTAGAATAAGGCTATAACGTAATAAAATGTGTAAAAAGTCAAGGTGTCTGAATATTTTCCGAATGCACTGTATACACTGCTCAAAAAAATAAAGGGAACACTTAAACAACACACTGTAACTCCAAGTCAATCACACTTCTGTGAAATCAAACTGTCCACTTAGGAAGCAACACTGATTGACAATAAATGTCACATGCTGTTGTGCAAATGGAATAGACAACAGGTGGAAATTATAGGCAATTAGCAAGACACCCCCAATAAAGGAGTGGTTCTGCAGGTGGTGACCACAGACCACTTCTCAGTTCCTATGCTTCCTGGCTGATGTTTTGGTCACTTTTGAATGCTGGCGGTGCTTTCACTCTAGTGGTAGCATGAGACGGAGTCTACAACCCACACAAGTGGCTCAGGTAGTTCAGCTCATCCAGGATGGCACATCAATGTGAGCTGTGGCAAGAAGGTTTGCTGTGTCTGTCAGCGTAGTGTCCAGAGCATGGAGGCGCTACCAGGAGACAGACCAGTACATCAGGAGACGTGGAGGAGGCCGTAGGAGGGCAACAACCCAGCAGCAGGACCGCTACCTCCGCCTTTGTGCAAGGAGGAGCAGGAGGAGCACTGCCAGAGCCCTGCAAAATGACCTCCAGCAGGCCACAAATGTGCATGTGTCTGCTCAAACGGTCAGAAGCAGACTCCATGAGGGTGGTATGAGGGCCCGACGTCCACAGGTGGGAGTTGTGCTTACAGCCCAACACCGTGCAGGACGTTTGGCATTTGCCAGAAAACACCAAGATTGGTAAATTCGCCACTGGCGCCCTGTGCTCTTCATAGATGAAAGCAGGTTGACACTGAGCACATATGACAGACGTGACAGAGTCTGGAGACGCCGTGGAGAAGGTTCTGCTGCCTGCAACATCCTCCAGCATGACCAGTTTGGCGGTGGGTCAGTCATGGTGTGGGGTGGCATTTCTTTGGGGGGCCGCACAGCCCTCCATGTGCTCGCCAGAGGTAGCCTGACTGCCATTAGGTACCGAGATGAGATCCTCAGACCCCTTGTGAGACCATATGCTAGTGCGGTTGGCCCTGGGTTCCTCCTAAATCAAGACAAGGCTAGACCTCATGTGGCTGGAGTCTGTCAGCAGTTCCTGCAAGAGGAAGACATTGATGCTATGCATTGATGTTACTGTCACGGATCCCTCCGGAACTTTCATTACACACACCTGTCCCCTATTCCCACTGATTAGTAGCGTGACATGCATCAACAAGTCCATTGTTCTTCTCCCCTCTCTTAAATGCACCCATGCAATACTTCTAAACATATATGTACACCTCCACCACCCAACCCCCTATCCCTCCCACCACCCAACCCCTATCCCTCCCACCACCCAGCCCCCTATCCCTCCCACCACCCAGCCCCCTATCCCTCCCACCACCCAGCCCCCTATCCCTCCCACCACCCAACACCCTATCCCTCCCACCACCCAGCCCCCTATCCCTCCCACCACCCAGCCCCTATACCTACCACCACCCAGACCCTAACCCTCCTACCACCCAGCCCCTAACCCTCCACCACCCAGCCCCTATCCCTCCCACCACCCAGCCCCTATTCCTCCCACCACCCAGCCCCTATTCCTCCCACCACCCTACCCCCTATCCCTCCCACCACCCAGACCCTAACCCTCCCACCACCCAACCCCTATCCCTCCTACCACTCAGACCCTAACCCTTCCACCACCCAGCCCCTATCCCCCACCCAGCCCCCTATCCCCCCCAACCTCACTCCTCTCTGTCAAACAACAATATTTGCTCATCTGCATCAAAGAGCCACAGAGTTTTGTTGGGTGTACAGTACAGTCAGTGTTTGAGTCAGACACAGACAGACACGCCGTTGCTACAAGGAGACACACGGAGAGAGACTGCCCAACGAACACACACAGGGAAGGGGAAGACCTGAGAGACTCACAGACACGCTGACACAGACACACAAATAAAAGTATGAGTACAAACTCAAATCCAGGGATTTTTCCACTCAGCACTTTCTTCTTGGCCTTTCATTCTCTGCTTTTTTCTCTCTTTTTCTGTCGCTCCTTCTTCTCGCCTTCTGTCCCCCTCCTTCCCTCTACATCTCTTTGCTCTCTCTCTGGCCATCCCTCTTTCTCTCACTGTCTCTCTCTCTCTGGCCATCCCTCTTTTTCTCACTGTCTCTCTCTCTGGCCATCCATCTTTTTCTCACTGTCTCTCTCTCTGGCCATCCCTCTTTTTCTCACTGTCTCTCTCTCTGGCCATCCCTCTTTTTCTCACTGTCTCTCTCTCTCTGGCCATCCCTCTTTCTCTCACTGTCTCTCTCTCTGGCCATCCCTCTACATCTCTTTGCTCACTCTCTCTGGCCATCCCTCTTTTTCTCACTGTCTCTCTCTCTCTGGCCATCCCTCTTTTTCTCACTGTCTTTCTCTCTCTGGCCATCCCTCTTTCTCTCACTGTCTCTCTCTCTCTGGCCATCCCTCTTTTTCTCACTGTCTCTCTCTCTCTCTGGCCATCCCTCTTTTTCTCACTGTCTCTCTCTCTCTGGCCATCCCTCTTTTTCTCACTGTCTCTCTCTCTCTGGGCATCCCTCTTTTTCTCACTGTCTCTCTCTCTCTGGCCATCCCTCTTTTTCTCACTGTCTCTCTCTCTCTGGGCATCCCTCTTTTTCTCACTGTCTTTCTCTCTCTCTGGCCATCCCTCTTTTTCTCACTGTCTCTCTCTCTCTGGCCATCCCTCTTTTTCTCACTGTCTCTCTCTCTCTGGCCATCCCTCTTTTTCTCACTGTCTCTCTCTCTCTCTCTGGCCATCCCTCTTTTTCTCACTGTCTCTCTCTCTCTCTGGCCATCCCTCTTTTTCTCACTGTCTCTCTCTCTCTCTGGCCGTCCCTCTTTTTCTCAGTCTCTCTCTCTGGCCATCCCTCTTTTTCTCACTGTCTCTCTCTCTCTGGCCATCCCTCTACATCTCTTTGCTCACTCTCTCTGGCCATCCCTCTTTTTCTCACTGTCTCTCTCTCTCTGGCCATCCCTCCTTTTCTCACTGTCTCTCTCTCTCTGGCCATCCCTCTTTTTCTCACTGTCTCTCTCTCTCTCTGGGCATCCCTCTTTTTCTCACTGTCTCTCTCTCTCTCTGGCCATCCCTCTTTTTCTCACTGTCTCTCTCTCTCTGGCCATCCCTCTTTTTCTCACTGTCTCTCTCTCTCTGGCCATCCCTCTTTCTCTCACTGTCTCTCTCTCTCTGGCCATCCCTCTTTTTCTCACTGTCTCTCTCTCTGGCCATCCATCTTTTTCTCACTGTCTCTCTCTCTGGCCATCCCTCTTTTTCTCACTGTCTCTCTCTCTGGCCATCCCTCTTTTTCTCACTGTCTCTCTCTCTCTGGCCATCCCTCTTTCTCTCACTGTCTCTCTCTCTGGCCATCCCTCTACATCTCTTTGCTCACTCTCTCTGGCCATCCCTCTTTTTCTCACTGTCTCTCTCTCTCTGGCCATCCCTCTTTTTCTCACTGTCTTTCTCTCTCTGGCCATCCCTCTTTCTCTCACTGTCTCTCTCTCTCTGGCCATCCCTCTTTTTCTCACTGTTTCTCTCTCTGGCCATCTCACTGTCCCTCTCTCTGTCTCTCTCTCTGGCCATCCCTCTTTTTCTCACTGTCTCTCTCTCTCTGGCATCCCTCTTTTTCTCACTGTCTCTCTCTCTCTGGCCATCCCTCTTTTTCTCACTGTCTCTCTCTCTCTGGCCATCCCTCTTTTTCTCACTGTCTTTCTCTCTCTGGCCATCCCTCTTTTTCTCACTGTCTCATCTGTCTCTCTCTCTCTGGCCATCCCTCTTTTTCTCACTGTCTCTCTCTCTCTGGCCATCCCTCTTTTTCTCACTGTCTCTCTCTCTCTCTGGCCATCCCTCTTTTTCTCACTGTCTCTCTCTCTCTGGCCATCCCTCTTTTTCTCAGTCTCTCTCTCTGGCCATCCCTCTTTTTCTCACTGTCTCTCTCTCTCTGGCCATCCCTCTACATCTCTTTGCTCACTCTCTCTGGCCATCCCTCTTTTTCTCACTGTCTCTCTCTCTCTGGCCATCCCTCTTTTTCTCACTGTCTCTCTCTCTCTGGCCATCCCTCTTTCTCTCACTGTCTCTCTCTCTCTGGCCATCCCTCTTTTTCTCACTGTCTCTCTCTCTCTGGCCATCCCTCTTTTTCTCACTGTCTCTCTCTCTCTGGCCATCCCTCTTTTTCTCACTGTCTCTCTCTCTGGCCATCCCTCTTTTTCTCACTGTCTCTCTCTCTGGCCATCCCTCTTTTTCTCACTGTCTCTCTCTCTCTCTGGCCATCCCTCTTTTTCTCACTGTCTTTCTCTCTCTCTGGCCATCCCTCTTTTTCTCAGTCTCTCTCTCTCTGGCAATCCTGCTTTTTCTCACTGTCTCTCTCTCTCTGGCCATCTCTCTTTCTCTCCCCTCGTCTGCTATTGTCATAAATACCATAAAACCGTGGGTATGAGATCTGTATTTTCAGTTATGTTGTGTTCTTTTCTGAGGGGTCAAGAGGAACACATCCTCTCCTCTAGGGAACAAAAAACCTGTGACATAGACTCTAGTATATAAAGCATGTTTTTATTTGATATATTATATCATATTATACACACCAAACTGGATATAAATACAGGCGTCATCGTCACCATGCAAAGCATTGCAGAGTTCATTACAAAATAAAAGTCCAAACCCAACATGCAGGTATTGCTAATAAAAAAAGGTCTGACTTTAGGGGTGCATATCAAACATTAAGGGTCCGTGACACGAGGTCCTCTCTACCCCCTCAAACATCAGTCTCTGTGTCAATAAACAACTTTTTAAAGAAAAATCTCCAAATATGTCATGGCCAGTGACAATCAGTTGCTGTTCAAAAGCAAAACCTTTTCTGGCCTTCCAGACTGATAGAAGTGCGTCGTCATTTTACTGTAAATGCACGGTTCCACTAAAGCCCCCTAAATGATAACAGAACACACAAACGCTGCTTCCCTGTTGTCATACTCCACTCATGGCCCGTATGTGGATGTATTTTTGTGAATTCATACAATCAATGAGATATTTCTCAAGTTTTGAAGCTGTGGTATTTTCGCTCAGCCCGTCACATTTGTAATCTCCAAATAGGAAGTATGGTCCAGTCACATCCGTGCATACAAAGTGCTGTCTTTAATATAGTCCTTATGAAGTAACAATCACACAGTGAAATGCCCTTTGATATTTCAGGGGGAGACGGGGGTGTTTGAATCAGACAGTTTGTAAGCAGCCCCCCACCAGCCCCCAGAGCAGTCTATTGTCTACTGTCTGTGTTGTCACGGACACTACTGCGGACTGCTCTTGCGGCAGAGCTGATTCGCTGACGTCAGTGTCTGCCTGTTCCTCCGTCGTTTCCCCCCTGTGAGCAGCGTGTAGAAGAATGGGTTCACGCAAGAGTTCCCGTACGTCAGCCCCGTTAGGATCCGGTTCACCGTCACCTGGGTACCCACCGGTACTGTCCGCAGCATGTCGGGCCGGTATAGCGGCAGCAGCTGCCACACCCAGAAGGGCAAGAAACAGGCCCAGAAGGCCAGAACTATCCCCAGGATGAGGAGCAGGACCTTGGGCCTTGGGGCCCGCGGAGGGTAGGACGTGCTACCCCCACTACCACTGGCCCAGGGCTGGGTCTGGGACACCCAGTAGAGACGGCCCAGAGTAGCATACAGCGCCCCGATGGCCAGCCCCGGACCTATCATACTGGTACAGAACAGCACGCTCATATACACTTTGGAGCTCTGCTCGTCCCAGGCAGGGACACACAGCTGTCCGTCATCTCCGTCCTCCAGGTGGAGGGTGATCATCATGGGCAGGCTGAGGGCCACCGCCAGGCCCCAGGCCAGGGCCACACGGAGCAACCCAGAGGAGGGGGAGGACGAGGTGGCCAGGGGGTTGGCCACAGCCCGATAGCGGTCCAGACTCATGGCGGTGAGGGTGTAGATGGAGGCGTGCAGGGTGATCAGGTCCAGGCTGAAGAGGAGCCGACAGCCCAGCTCCCCAAACGCCCAGTCAGCCGCCAGGCTGTCGTACACGATGAAGGGAGCCGTGAAGAGGTAGAGGAGGTCCGCCAGAGCTAGACTCAGCACCTGGAGATGGAGGGAGGTGGAGGAAGAGGAGGTGGGAGAGGAGGAAGGGGAGAGGGAGGGGGGAGAGGAGGAGAGGCAGGATGGTAACGGTACTCCTCTCCCTCCTAAACAGCAGCTAGAACACCCTCGCCTCCTCCTGCCTCTCCTGCGTCTGATGAGGAGACCCATGGTGTAGAGGTTACCCCCAATGCCCAGGAGAGCCAGGAGGGACAGGAGGGAGCAGAAGAGAGCGGTTGAGGCCAGGCTGGGGGAAGGAGAGATGTATGGAGAGGCAGAGGGGAAGGAGGAGTTGGGGATGAAGGGGGAGGTGTATAATGGAGAAGGTGAGGGAGGCAGGGAGCTAGAGAGAGCGGTTGAGGCCAGGCTGGGGGAAGGAGAGATGTATGGAGAGGCGGAGGGGAAGGAGGAGTTGGGGATGAAGGGGGACGTGTATAATGGAGAAGGTGAGGGAGGCAGGGAGCTAGAGAAATCCATACTTTTTAGTTGAGACTTCTGAAATGGTGGTGGTGTGGAGGTTAGCTGGGTTTATATAAATGTCAGAGGGAGAGGAACTATTATTTTGATTCCACTTGGCTGGATGGGAGGGTTTTGGTGGTGGCCAATAGTAAGAGTGTGTGTGTGTGTGTGTGGGGGGGGGGGGAGTAGACATAGGAGATGGGGAGCATGGTTGAGAAAGGGAAATGGGAGAGGAGAAAGTTATATGTATTAGCATTGAAACACAGAAAATGGCCTTCTGAAAAGCATCTACAGCATTTAATGATTTGGCACATGGATGAATGTTCTGTCAATGTATTGTATTTGTGTAGTAGTCCCAGTAACAGAGGCATTTTAGAAAGGCAAAGTCGTTGTATTGGCAAAGCTTCAATTCTTTATGGTGCTTTTTTTCACACTGGCTTTTCTGTGTAGGGGTGTAGAGCCAGTTGTAGATCATAAATTTACTGATGAACCCCCTGCACTCCTGTTAAGGTCGCACCGCTGCTTGTGGGCAACAATTTCATGGCACGAAACGAAATGGGGAACCGACGCATACAAATGTTCACCGCGCGCCTCATGAAATTGAACATGAGGCAAGTAAGCTGACGCGTTTTTCGGCCCTTTCCAGATTTATGTCTACGTGCACATTTGCGCACCGGGGGCACGAGAATGCAGAGACTCCGGCGTCAAGCTGTCACCACATGTTTAACTTAACAGAACATATTCCTCACCAGTTTATGAAATTCCATCGGCTTGCTACACCGCTGTGGCTGAGGATAGGAAGAGCAAGGCAGGAGACAGAGAGAACCCATGTTGTTGGCAATAAAATATCATGTTTTGTTTGACAATCGGTGATTTATTAGGGCATAAAATGAGGTTTGAAACCCACTGTTTCATTAAACAAAACATTGCGATATCTACATTAGGCTAATTATAATTAATAATGGTTATAAACACATAAGTATAGACTTGTTTGCAACATGGTTTCCTATAGGCGAATCCAAATAACCTATCCAACCTAACTTATAGCTCTCGGTGTAGTGGTAAATGTAGTGATTGTAATTGTACGCGGTAACGTCAAAGCAGATCGAGGGGTAAAGCTAGACTGCAGAAAAAAAGCCTATGACACATGTTGGCTCCGCCAGTACCGGGGTTAAGAGCTACTGTTGAACTGTGGAGGGCCTGCTGAACTCCCGCTCCACAGGTTTAATGTGCCCCCTAAAATAACATATCTGTTAATATCTCTAACAAATGGACATTTCATTCAGACTGTTGCATTTTTCCTGGAGGTTTCTTTCCTTAGATTGTTACTTAGATATTTAATATTTTTCCCTAATTTTTCCTTCTAAAAATGTTAGGCCAAGACTACCACATCATAATCTAAAACGAATAGGCTATGTCTTCTAATGTCGATATCATCTACTGTATCTTGCCTATGCTGCTCTGTACCATCACTCATTCATATATCCTTATGTACATATTCTTTATCCCCTTACACTGTGTATAAGACAGTAGTTTTTTGGAATTGTTAGTTAGATTACTTGTTCGTTATTACTGCATTGTCGGAACTAGAAGCACAAGCATTTCGCTACACTGGCATTAACATCTGCTAACCATGTGTATGTGACAAATAAAATTTGATTTGATTAGATTTGATAAATGTAGGTGACAGCTATTATTTTGTGAAAATATTTGGTGCAAGCTCCAAATATAACTTTTAGTCAGAGAATATAAATTACGTTTGAATTTAATAAAAATGTTGACAAACAGGCCTCGGCCTACGGTAAACACAGTGACATAAACATAACTGAAAAGACTGACTGAAGAGTAGAGAAGGCCTAATGATGACTTGTTAATTATTGATAATAATCATTTAGGCTAAATGGTCAGATGAATGGGTAGAATATCCACCCATTATTAGACAATTCTTCCACAGAAGTGGATATCCAAGACCAGAGCTCTTTATTACAGACTGCTCTAGCCAAGACAACAAATACACCTTTTTAAAGTAGGCTATATAATCTGTTGAGTTGTCTTTACCTTATTCAATCCAATTCCGGTAGTTGCAAATAACATCATCATCCATTTAATTAGTCTGAATGTCCGATTCAGTTTCCATTTAAAAATCCACAGAGGCCTATAGTTGGTCCAGTTTTTGTCTATAGAAAAAATAGATATCCTCAATTCTTTATTATTCGTTGTCAGACAGGTGATGGTTGTTGGATCTGAAGCTGTTCCTCCTAACTTTGTGCCTCGCTATGCTATGTTTCCTCTCCTCTCCCTCCTCATAGTGTGGCTCTCGACCCTCGGCCCAGTCTCTGGTGTATCTACGAGTCCACGGGAGGGGAAGGAGGAGAAACAGACACGCTCACAGCGTAAGAGGGAGAGAATGATAGAGAGAGAGAGAGGTCTTTCACCCATCACTCATATATTAGTGGCACATAGAGTTCCATACTTTGGCTGAACATTTGTTGTGGTTTGTTTTATTTATTGTATTGGACATCTGGTTATATTAGTCAGTTATTAAAGGTCGTGGTTAAAGTAACTATTATAGCTGTCATTCATGCAGCCTATAATCAAGTACTTACAGTAAATGGTTATTGTCAAATGGTGGAAGTTTGGACACTCTTCAAGCTTCCCTAATGCATATCTAGATCATATTTCTTCTATTCTAAATTGAAATAATGAATAGATTTGGGAATATAACATTGCTTGCTTGAATGAGTGTCTTGCAATACTTTAGGTTCATATGAAGTGTTCTATATTTACAGCCTCACATAACACTTCATATTATGGTCAACATAACGGGCTCCGTTACACTTGAATTGGGCTTTCTTGTGTTACTATGTGCGTTTTTAGATGAGTTGTATTTGCTGGAAAGAAAAGGTGAGGGTTGAACAGTGTTGTTGCATGATCATACGTGTGAAAATTCTATATTTTGATATAATAGGTTCAATATTTTTGACCCAGGTCCAGATAAACATCCTGGAAAGATTTCCCCACAAAATTCAAGTATTTGACCATAAATGGTATCTCAAAATCAGACTGCAGTACATTGCAGATGCCAATGAGTCAGGGATGTATTACCATGATGTCTAAATGTTAAAAGTTCTCCACAAAGTATATCATTATAGATTTGTATCAGCTGGATGCTTTGGTCTCAGCTGTGATTCCAAGAGGAGGAATAAGTTGGGGATCTGGCATTCTGATGAGATGACTCAGCAAAGAGATTACTGTTGGAGGGTAAAACTAATACAAACCTTTCAATTAAGAGATCAAGAACATCCCATTTCAAGCCAAATAAATATTTATCTTACGAACCCTTTACTGAAATAAAAAGCTATTTTATTTTATATAAGATGTTATATTACTACAAATACTTAAATGTCCCATAGAGCGGCGCACAATTGGCCCTGCGTCACCTGGGTTAAGCGAGGGTTTGGCCCCACGTCGCCTGGGTCAAGGGAGGGTTTGGCCCCACGTCGCCTGGGTTAAGGGAGGGTTTGGCCCCACGTCGCCTGGGTCAAGGGAGGGTTTGGCCCCACGTCGCCTGGGTTAAGGGAGGGTTTGGCCCCACGTCGCCTGGGTTAAGGGAGGGTTTGGCCCCGCGTCGCCTGGGTTAAGGGAGGGTTTGGGTTCTTCATTACAGACATTACATTACTAGGGTTTACTGAACATGCACCTTCCAGTAAGAGTCACGATGACGCAGGAGAATAGTCTTTCAGCGAGATTTACACTCGTGTGTTTCTTCAATTACAAAGTCAATCACTCAATTGGGGCTGAATAAGATAAGGTAAAGGGCGCCAGGCAGCCTAGCGGATAGAGAGTTGGGTGAGTAACGGAAAGGTTGCTGGTTCGAATCACAGTGCCAACAAGGCGGGAAAATTATGTTGATGTGCCCTTCAGCAAGGCACTTAACCCTAACTGCTCGCTCTGGATAAGAGCATCTGCTAAATGATTCAAATGTAAAAATGTAACTTTATCGACTCCAAAAGGAATCAATCCTCAATTGCACCAGCCAATCCAACAGACAGAACTACAATCAGCAACGTTCTGCCGCAACATACTGTAAATTGAATAAGTATCTAGATTACACAAACACACTGGTCCTGATATGCGTGTTAGTTCCAGTATCTTCCAGTAAAAATGTGTGACTCATGAGGCTTTCCAGTGAAACAGACCAGAACAGGACAGGAGTCAGACGGACAGACGTGCTGACACACCAGTGAGACGTCCCTATTTGCTGGCATTTCGGGGAGCGCTGCAATAACTAACGCACTTCAACTACAGCCCAATGTCAATACTACACACACAGATTCTCTCTCTCTCTCACACACACACACACACACACACACACACACACACACACACACACACACACACACACACACACACACACACACACACACACACACACACACACCACACAGCTTTATATGGTGGTGGGATGTCTGAATTCTGAATTACAGTAAGGCAGCCAGTGCCTCTAACAACATATTTCCCTGTCAGAAACAAGTTCAAATAGCAATGATTTTGTCATTAAGCATAGAAGAAACTTCTAACTCACATTCAGGCTTGTGCACGGGTATTGAAACCACCATCTTGGGTCTGCCAGCACCACTATGCCCCTAGCAACTCAGCCACATTGACCTGGTTGTGTGTGGTACTTACTGAGTATTAACCTGTGCACTGTACGCCTCTTAGCATGATTACTGTATGTGATACCAATGCTGAGGTCTGGTCTTGATGTCCCATACATGTGTTAGCAAGACCGACTGAGACAGGTCGTAAAGACGAGAAGTAGAGAGAGGGAGGGTAGGGGGACATACCTAGCCCCGCAGGGTGTGAGGAATTTGAACAAATACCTGGCACGGGCATGCCAAAGAAGGAGGAGAGGGTTAGGGGAGAGGGGCTGGGGGGAAGCTGGAGGGAGAGCAGCTAGGGGCGGGAGAAGCTGGAGGGAGAAGGGGCTAGTTGGGGGAGAACCTGGAGGGAGAGGGGCTAGGGGCAGGAGAAGCTGGAGGGAGAGGGGCTAGGAGGGAGAGGGCCTAGGAGGGAGAGGGACTAGGGGCGGGAGAAGCTGGAGGGAAAGGGGCTAGGAGGGAGAGGGACTAGGGGGAGAAGCTGGAGGGAGATGGGCTAGGAGGGAGAGGGTCTAGGGGCAGGAGAAGCTGGAGAGAGAGGGGTTAGGAGGAAGAGGGACTAGGGGCAGGAGAAGTTGGAGGGAGAGGGGCTAGGAGGGAGAGGAGCTAGGAGGGAGAGGGTCTAGGAGGGAGAGGGGCTAGGGGCGGGAGAAGCTGGAGGGAGAGGGGCTAGGAGGGAGAGGGGCTAGGGGCGGGAGAAGCTGGAGGGAGAGGGGCTCGGAGGGAGAGGGGCTAGGGGCGGGAGAAGCTGGAGGGAGAGGGGCTAGTTGGGAGAGGAGCTAGGAGGGAGAGGGGCTAGGTGGGAGAGGGGCTAGGGGCGGGAGAAGCTGGAGGGAGAGGGGCTAGGAGGGAGAGGGGCTAGGGGCGGGAGAAGCTGGAGGGAGAGGGGCTCGGAGGGAGAGGGTCTAGGGGCAGGAGAAGCTGGAGAGAGAGGGGTTAGGAGGGAGAGGGACTAGGGGCGGGAGAAGCTGGAGGGAGAGGGGCTGGGAGGGAGAGGGACTAGGGGCGGGAGAAGCTGGAGGAAGAGGGGCTAGGAGGGAGAGGGGCTAGGGGCGGGAGAAGCTGGAGGGAGAAGGGCTAGGTGGGAGAGGAGCTAGGAGGGAGAGGGTCTAGGAGGGAGAGGGGCTAGGGGCGGGAGAAGCTGGAGGGAGAGGGGCTAGGAGGGAGAGGGGCTAGGGGCGGGAGAAGCTGGAGGGAGAGGGGCTCGGAGGGAGAGGGGCTAGGGCGGGAGAAGCTGGAGGGAGAGGGGCTAGTTGGGAGAGGGGCTAGGTGGGAGAGGGGCTAGGGGCGGGAGAAGCTGGAGGGAGAGGGGCTCGGAGGGAGAGGGGCTAGGGGCAGGAGAAGCTGGAGAGAGAGGGGCTAGGAGGGAGAGGGGCTAGGGGCGGGAGAAGCTGGAGGGAGAGGGGCTCGGAGGGAGAGGGGCTAGGGGCGGGAGAAGCTGGAGGGAGAGGGGCTAGGGGCGGGAAAAGCTGGAGGGAGAGGGGCTAGGAGGGGTACAGGGACATAGGCTTGCTCCGATACAGACAGAACAATGGATTTAAATAGAGATACAGTGTATATAGACAGGGATGAAGAAAGGTAGAAGGAAAGGCCAAAGACGGGAAAGAGCAGTGAGCTCTGGGTGCTCACTGCTTGGGCTCTCAAGTGGACAGAGATAGAGAGAAAGATAGAGATGAAGGGTTCCATACCCCTTCATCTCTATCTTTCTCTCTATCTCTGTCCACTTGAGAACCCAAGCAGTTAGGCGAGAGAATTTAGAGGTCAATGTTGACTCAGACAAATGAGGAGAAAATTGAGAAGGACAAATTGGGGGAAAGAGGGGAGAAATGGAGAGAAGGGGGGTGAGAAGGGAAGTTCATCTGAGATGGTATGCGGCGTGTTTTCTTCTGTGGTACACATCCAGCCCATCGATCTCTGTCCACATGACAGTCCTGTCTGGTGTAATCTCTAATTACATGCACTTGAGCTGTGACTGCAGCATCTTAACCTAGTCTACAGTTGTTTCAATGAACATTTGAGGGACGAAGAATAACCTCATTCAGAGATGTGACTTCAGAGATGTGTCCAGATCAGCCAACAGTCATCCGTATTGTTCTGATGTAAGTCAGGTGTGTGTCTGATGTATGTAATTCATCTGTATTGTTCTGATGTGTGTCTGATGTATGTAATTCATCTGTATTGTTCTGATGTGTGTCTGATGTATGTAATTCATCTGTATTGTTCTGATGTGTGTCTGATGTATGTAATTCATCTGTATTGTTCTGATGTAAGTCAGGTGTGTGTCTGATGTATGTAATTCATCTGTATTGTTCTGATGTGTGTCTGATGTATGTAATTCATCTGTATTGTTCTGATGTGTGTCTGATGTATGTAATTCATCTGTATTGTTCTGATGTGTGTCTGATGTATGTAATTCATCTGTATTGTTCTGATGTGTGTCTGATGTATGTAATTCATCTGTATTGTTCTGATGTGTGTCTGATGTATGTAATTCATCTGTATTGTTCTGATGTAAGTCAGGTGTGTGTCTGATGTATGTAATTCATCTGTATTGCTCTGATGTAAGTCAGGTGTGTGTCTGATGTATGTAATTCATCTGTATTGCTCTGATGTAAGTCAGGTGTGTGTCTGATGTATGTAATTCATCTGTATTGCTCTGATGTAAGTCAGGTGTGTGTCTGATGTATGTAATTCATCTGTGTTGCTCTGATGTAAGTCAGGTGTGTGTCTGATGTATGTAATTCATCTGTATTGCTCTGATGTGTGTCTGATGTATGTAATTCATCTGTATTGCTCTGATGTAAGTCAGGTGTGTGTCTGATGTATGTAATTCATCCAGGGTTGTGTAGACAGATGTAAGTCAGGTGTGTGTCTGATGTATGTAATTCATCCAGGGTTGTGTAGGCAGATGTAATTCAGGTGTGAAGCCTTCCATGTGACCCACAATCCTTCTGACGTGTCTCTGTAGACTACTGCTGAGAGTTCCAGAGGTTATGACTATAAAACAGAACTGAGCTTGAAATCACACTCTCCTTGGAAAAACAGTTTTTATTTTTCTATATATCAGCATCTGTGAGCGGTAGTTACAAGGGATGTAACTTTAGTAGCCTGTCATGACAGAAATTAAATAACACCAAATAATCACCTCTGGCTTCTCGTGCTGTCCTTCCGCTATACCTTCATTATATTAATTAATTTATTCCTGTTTCTCAACGACTGACTGACAAATTGCCCACCGGTTGGCCAGCTTCCCATACTAATAATTAAATGGGCGGACATCTTTTCTGCGTGACAAACGGTTGTTTCTTCCGGCTGATTAGCCAGGCTCGCGATGAGTTATTGATCCCTCTCGGCACACAGGCCTATGTAGGACTCTAAACAAGATGTTTCACTTTCACTAATCCACAGAGCAAGAGTTGTTTTGGCTTTATTGTGTTGTCATTTACCAGCACAACAGATGCCGGTATTTCTTTCAGCGAGACTGGCCTCTGCCAATAGGTCTAGATCTTTATGGCACAGGAAGAGTTACCTCTATATTGGTAGTCCTCTCCCCCCTCAATTGCTACTGTCCCATGTAGTCAGAGTAACAGTGATGTGGCCGGTCTCTGAGGAAAGGTTGGCAGCGGTATTGAACGTTTGACTGAAGCCTCGCAAATCGATGTTTGTGTCTTTTGGACGAACATCATATATAGCAGTGAGTTTGTGAGATCGTGTTGGATGTGGCATCCCACAGGAGTCATATGAACTGCTGATGGCTGCTCTAAGGGAGGAGCAGTTTAACCTGCGCCTCTGAATCACTTATATATGACGTTTCTAGTCTCTTTTGACAGGCAGTGAAGTCTGGAGAACCTCAAAGCCACAGATTGAACCAAGATGGTCTCTCCTCCTCCTCCTGAATCCTGGAGCATTTGATTTGGTCATTCTGTGACCATGACAAAATCTGGAAACTGTTACTCTCTTTGTCCCAGATCAGAATTTTAGTGAGCCCATGTGGAATGTTATCTCTGCAGCCAAGGTCTTACTGCAGAGGAGGGAGATGGTCTCCATCACTGTGATGAGCAGATCAGTGGCACTATTGGACATATCCGTCTTGTCTTCTTTCTCCCAGATGCTGAGAGGGTTATAAAGCATTTATTCAATGTAACTGTAGTTTAACTATCTATCTGATCATTCTAATGTAATAGTTATGTAATAATAATAGTATTGGTGTAGGATGCAATATATTTCATGTCAAATCACTTGACAATCACAAAAAATAAACCCTTATATTCTGAAATAAGCTACATGAAAATGGTCAAATAAGTGGCATTTTCTCCCAAGGCATAGGGAAATAGTGCTTAGATTCCCTGTTGGGTAGTTTATACTATCATGCATAATTTAAATCCCAAACCTCAACCTCCCAATTGGCGCAGCAGTCTAAGGCACTGCATCGTAGTGCTTGAGGCGTCACTATAGACCTGGTTTCGATCCCAGGCTGTGTTGTAGCCAGCCACCTCTCCCGAGTCCGTACGGAAGTTGCAGTGATGGGACAAGACTGTAACTACCAATTGGGGAGAAAAAGGGGTAAAAAATTAAAATAAGCCCAAACCTCCTTGGTTGCTTCAAGCACTTTGTTGATGATTGCAAAAATGGCTGACATCTGCTCTCTGGTGGTTATGTGTTGCTAAAGCACCCTCCCTCTACTCTACCCAGACAAACACCCTAGAAAAAAGCATAGCCTGCCCTTTGGCTGGAAATGCCAATGACACATCTTTAGGGGAAGCATGTTCTGAATAATGGGATGTATATTTGAATTGAACCCGGCGCGTAGGTACGGGTGGGCCTGGGTTGGTTCAGGCCCACCTGCTGGGAGACAGGCCCACCTGCTGGGAGACAGGCCCACCTGCTGGGAGACAGGCCCACCTGCTGGGAGACAGGCCCACCTGCTGGGAGACAGGCCCACCTGCTGGGAGACAGGCCCACCTGCTGGGAGACAGGCCCATCCAATCAGATTGAGATGAACAAAATAAAGGATGGTGTTTACTTGTCAGTGTTCCAAATGGGACATTCTTTGTCTTTTACCTTAAACATGCAAATGCCATCAGATAGAATTCATAGCAAGCAGTGCACTGGGTTAGTCATATTTGATGAACTGTAATGACATTCACTCTCACAGTATGGGTTGCCAAAAATAACTGAAAGCCACAACCCCAATATGCCACAAATATGACTGCATTGAAGCATATGTCACTGTGCTTCTATGGCTATATGCACCATGCCACTGTGCTTCTATGGCTATATGCACCATGCCACTGTGCTTCTATGGCTATATGCACCATGTCACTGTGCTTCTATGGCTATATGCACCATGCCACTGTGCTTCTATGGCTATATGCACCATGCCACTGTGCTTCTATGGCTATATGCACCATGTCACTGTTCTTCTATGGCTATATGCACCATGTCACTGTGCTTCTATGGCTATATGCACCATGTCACTGTGCTTCTATGGCTATATGCACCATGTCACTGTGCTTCTATGGCTATATGCACCATGTCACTGTGCTTCTATGGCTATATGCACCATGCCACTGTGCTTCTATGGCTATATGCACCATGCCACTGTGCTTCTATGGCTATATGCACCATGTCACTGTGCTTCTATGGCTATATGCACCATGTCACTGTGCTTCTATGGCTATATGCACCATGTCACTGTGCTTCTATGGCTATATGCACCATGTCACTGTGCTTCTATGGCTATATGCACCATGCCACTGTTCTTCTATGGCTATATGCACCATGTCACTGTGCTTCTATGGCTATATGCACCATGTCACTGTGCTTCTATGGCTATATGCACCATGCCACTGTGCTTCTATGGCTATATGCACCATGCCACTGCCTATGTCATTTGTTTATTTAACAAACAAGACAGCTCATAACCCAGTACCTTTATCCCAGTTAACACACCTAAACATTTTTTGGGGGGGCAACCACCAACGAATTTCTGTCTATGCCACTGAATTGAACTGTTTCATAAAACCTTGCCTCCCTTCTCTCTCTCTTTGCTGTGCTGATCATGAACTTTCACATTCAAAAGCTGTTAGAGGCAATAATGAAGTATTTCTTCCATCTCTCTTTCTCTCTTGCTCTCCTCTCTCTCTCATGACATGTACACTCTCTCTCTCTCTATCTTTCCCGCTCTCCCTCTCTCCCTCCCATGTACACTCTCTCTCTCTCTATCTTTCCCGCTCTCCCTCTCTCCCTCCCATGTACACATTTCTCTCTCTCGCTGCCTGGAGAGAATTTTCCATCGATCAATTACAATCAGTGTACCTTTCTCACACTATGCAAGGACAGACTGACGGCTAGATGGACCAGTAGCATAACGGTACAAACCCACAGCTAATGTATTGATTCACTGGTAGTCCTTTTAATCCTTCATATCTAACTCGCACAGTGAGGTGATCATTTACTCCTTATTATGATTGTACAGTATGTGATTCATTTGCTAACTTTAGCCAGAGAAAAGTGAATGCTTTATGGCCCAGCGTCATGACACATGATACGACATCATTGGTTTCAGCCCCTAACCTCCTTTCCATCACCTTCCGGTGCGCTGCTGGCTGTCTGATCCTATTTGCATTAGATGACAGAGGCTATGATATGACATCATAGGTCAGGCCTTGGTGAATTTGACCGACATTAAAACAGATGAAGTATTAGTAAACACACACACACACAGCCTACACACACACACACACACACATCCTACACATACACACACACATACATACACACACAGCCTACACATACACACACACATCCTACACATACATACACACACGCCTCCTACACATGCATACACACACGCCTCCTACACATACATACACACACGCCTCCTACACATACATACACACACACAGCCTACACATACATACACACACGCCTCCTACACATACATACACACAGCCTACACACACACACACACATCCTACACATACATACACACAGCCTACACATACACACACACACACACAGCCTACACATACACACACATCCTACACATACATACACACGCCTCCTACACATACATACACACACAGCCTACACATACATACACACATGCCTCCTACACATACATACACACAGCCTACACATACACACACACAGCCTACACATACATACACACACGCCTCCTACACATACACACAGCCTACACATACATACACACACGCCTCCTACACATACATACACACACGCCTCCTACACATACATACACACACGCCTCCTACACATACATACACACACGCCTCCTACACATACACACACAGCCTCCTACACATACATACACACACGCCTACTACACATACATACACACACGCCTCCTACACATACACACACAGCCTCCTACACATACATACACACACGCCTACTACACATACATACACACATGCCTCCTACACATACACACACAGCCTACACATACATACACACACGCCTCCTACACATACACACACGCCTCCTACACATACACACACAGCCTACACATACATAAACACACGCCTCCTACACATACATACACACAGCCTACACATACATACATACACGCCTCCTACACATACATACAGCCTACACATACATACACACACGCCTCCTACACATACATACACACACCTCCTACACATACATACATACAGCCTACACATACATACACACACGCCTCCTACACATACATACAGCCAACACATACATACAAACACGCCTCCTACACATACATACACACACGCTCCTACACATACATACAGCCTACACATACATACACACACACCTCCTACACATACATACACACACACCTCCTACACATACATACATACAGCCTACACATACATACACACACGCCTCCTACACATACATATACACACACCTCCTACACATACAAACATACAGCCTACACATACATACACACACACCTCCTACACATACATACACACACACCTCCTACACATACATACACACACACCTCCTACACATACATACACACACACCTCCTACACATACATACATACAGCCTACACATACATACACACACACCTGCTACACATACATACATACAGCCTACACATACATACACACACACCTCCTACACATACATACACACACACCTCCTACACATACATACATACACACCTCCTACACATACATACACACACGCCTCCTACACATACATACACACACACCTCCTACACATACATACACACACACCTCCTACACATACATACATACACACCTCCTACACATACATACACACACGCCTCCTACACATACATACATACAGCCTACACATACATACACACACACCTCCTACACATACATACATACAGCCTACACATACATACACACACGCCTCCTACACATACATACACACACACCTCCTACACATACATACATACAGCCTACACATACATACACACACACCTCCTACACATACATACACACCTCCTACACATACATACATACATACAGCCTACACATACATACACACACACCTCCTACACATACATACACACACACCTCCTACACATACATACATACACACCTCCTACACATACATACAGCCTACACATACATACACACAACACACACCTCCTACACATACATACAGCCTACACATACATACACACACGCCTCCTACACATACATACACACACACCTCCTACACATACATACATACAGCCTACACATACATACACACACACCTCCTACACATACATACACACCTCCTACACATACATACATACATACAGCCTACACATACATACACACACACCTCCTACACATACATACACACACACCTCCTACACATACATACATACACACCTCCTACACATACATACAGCCTACACATACATACACACAACACACACCTCCTACACATACATACATCCTACACATACATACACACACACCTCCTACAGATACATACACACACACCTCCAACACATACATACATACACACCTCCTACACATACATACACACACGCCTCCTACACATACATACACACAGCCTACACATACATACACACACACCTCCTACACATACATACATACAGCCTACACATACATACACACACACCTCCTACACATACATACATACAGCCTACACATACATACACACACACCTCCTACACATACATACACACCTCCTACACATACATACATACATACATACAGCCTACACATACATACACACACACCTCCTACACATACATACATACAGCCTACACATACATACACACACGCCTCCTACACATACATACACACACACCTCCTACACATACATACACACACACCTCCTACACATACATACACACACACACCTCCTACACATACATACATCCTACACATACATACACACACACCTCCTACACATACATACACACACACCTCCTACACATACATACACACACACCTCCTACACATACATACACACACACCTCCTACACATACATACATACATACAGCCTACACATACATACATACATACATACAGCCTACACATACATACACACACACCTCCTACACATACATACATCCTACACATACATACACACACACCTCCTACACATACATACACACACACCTCCTACACATACATACACACACACCTCCTACACATACATACACACACACCTCCTACACATACATACATACAGCCTACACATACATACATCCTACACATACATACACACACACCTCCTACACATACATACACACACACCTCCTACACATACATACACACACACCTCCTACACATACATACACACACACCTCCTACACATACATACAGCCTACACATACATACACACACACCTCCTACACATGCATACATCCTACACATACATACACACACAGCCTCCTACACATACATACACACACGCCTACTACACATACATACACACACGCCTCCTACACATACACACACAGCCTCCTACACATACATACACACACGCCTACTACACATACATACACACATGCCTCCTACACATACACACACAGCCTACACATACATACACACACGCCTCCTACACATACACACACGCCTCCTACACATACACACACAGCCTACACATACATAAACACACGCCTCCTACACATACATACACACAGCCTACACATACATACATACACGCCTCCTACACATACATACAGCCTACACATACATACACACACGCCTCCTACACATACATACACACACCTCCTACACATACATACATACAGCCTACACATACATACACACACGCCTCCTACACATACATACAGCCAACACATACATACACACACGCCTCCTACACATACATACACACACGCTCCTACACATACATACAGCCTACACATACATACACACACACCTCCTACACATACATACACACACACACACCCTACACATACATACATACAAACATACAGCCCTACACATACATACACACACACCTCCTACACATACAAACATACAGCCTACACATACACACACACACCTCCTACACATACATACACACACACCTCCTACACATACATACACACACACCTCCTACACATACATACACACACCTCCTACACATACATACATACAGCCTACACATACATACACACACACCTGCTACACATACATACATACAGCCTACACATACATACACACACACCTCCTACACATACATACACACACACCTCCTACACATACATACATACACACCTCCTACACATACATACACACACGCCTCCTACACATTCATACACACACACCTCCTGCACATACATACACACACACCTCCTACACATACATACATACACACCTCCTACACATACATACACACACGCCTCCTACACATACATACATACAGCCTACACATACATACACACACACCTCCTACACATACATACATACAGCCTACACATACATACACACACACCTCCTACACATACATACACACACGCCTCCTACACATTCATACACACACACCTCCTGCACATACATACACACACACCTCCTACACATACATACATACACACCTCCTACACATACATACACACACGCTCCTACACATACATACATACAGCCTACACATACATACACACACACCTCCTACACATACATACACACCTCCTACACATACATACATACATACAGCCTACACATACATACACACACACCTCCTACACATACATACACACACACCTCCTACACATACATACATACACACCTCCTACACATACATACAGCCTACACATACATACACACAACACACACCCTCCTACACATACATACAGCCTACACATACATACACACACGCTCCTACACATACATACACACACACCTCCTACACATACATACATACAGCCTACACATACATACACACACACCTCCTACACATACATACACACCTCCTACACATACATACATACATACAGCCTACACATACATACACACACACCTCCTACACATACATACACACACACCTCCTACACATACATACATACACACCTCCTACACATACATACAGCCTACACATACATACACACAACACACACCTCCTACACATACATACATCCTACACATACATACACACACACCTCCTACAGATACATACACACACACCTCCAACACATACATACATACACACCTCCTACACATACATACACACACGCCTCCTACACATACATACACACAGCCTACACATACATACACACACACCTCCTACACATACATACACACACACCTCCTACACACACATACATACAGCCTACACATACATACACACACACCTCCTACACATACATACATACAGCCTACACATACATACACACACACCTCCTACACATACATACATACAGCCTACACATACATACACACACACCTCCTACACATACATACACACCTCCTACACATACATACATACATACAGCCTACACATACATACACACACACCTCCTACACATACATACATACAGCCTACACATACATACACACACGCCTCCTACACATACATACACACACACCTCCTACACATACATACATACAGCCTACACATACATACACACACGCCTCCTACACATACATACACACACACCTCCTACACATACATACACACACACACCTCCTACACATACATACATCCTACACATACATACACACACACCTCCTACACATACATACACACACACCTCCTACACATACATACACACACACCTCCTACACATACATACACACACACCTCCTACACATACATACATACATACAGCCTACACATACATACATACATACATACAGCCTACACATACATACACACACACCTCCTACACATACATACATCCTACACATACATACACACACACCTCCTACACATACATACACACACACCTCCTACACATACATACATACAGCCTACGCATACATACACACACACCTCCTACACATACATACATACAGCCTACACATACATACATACAGCCTACACATACATACACACACACCTCCTACACATACATACACACACACCTCCTACACATACATACATACAGCCTACACATACATACACACACACCTCCTACACATACATACACACACGCCTCCTACACATACATACATACAGCCTACACATACATACACACACACCTCCTACACATACATACAGCCTACACATACATACACACACACCTCCTACACATACATACACACACACCTCCTACACATACATACACACACGCCTCCTACACATACATACATACAGCCTACACATACATACACACACACCTCCTACACATACATACAGCCTACACATACATACACACACACCTCCTACACATACATACACACACACCTCCTACACATACATACATACAGCCTACACATACATACATACAGCCTACACATACATACACACACACCTCCTACACATACATACACACACGCCTCCTACACATACATACATACAGCCTACACATACATACACACACACCTCCTACACATACATACAGCCTACACATACATACACACACACCTCCTACACATACATACACACACACCTCCTACACATACATACACACACACCTCCTACACATACATACATACAGCCTACACATACATACACACACACCTCCTACACATACATACAGCCTACACATACATACACACACACCTCCTACACATACATACACACACCTCCTACACATACATACATCCTACACATACATACATACATACATACAGCCTACACATACATACATACAGCCTACACATACATACATACAGCCTACACATACATACATCCTACACATACATACATACAGCCTACACATACATACATACAGCCTACACATACATACACACACACCTCCTACACATACATACACACACACCTCCTACACATACATACATACAGCCTACACATACATACACACACACCTCCTACACATACATACAGCCTACACATACATACACACACACCTCCTACACATACATACACACACACCTCCTACACATACATACACACACGCCTCCTACACATACATACATACAGCCTACACATACATACACACACACCTCCTACACATACATACAGCCTACACATACATACACACACACCTCCTACACATACATACACACACACCTCCTACACATACATACATACAGCCTACACATACATACACACACGCCTCCTGCACCATTACCTTTTATTTGCATGACAAACATTTACATAATTAATGACACCAGAAATGAAGGTAACAAAATATGTTTTAGCTGCTGAGCAACCTACCCATTTCACAATGCCTTTTGCCCATTGACGTTGTATGACCAATATTCTCCACTTTACATTGAAACTTTAGACAATAAAATCTCATGCAGACTGTAATAGTTTTACTGTGACATCATTAGTTTTACTGTCACAAAACAGCACAGGTGGGGGATATTTGAAGTAGCCAGTTGTTGCTGGAGGGAGAAGGAGCCAGTCAGAGCGCACGACGAGACGTGGCCGGTAGCAATCAGTCAACGAGGGTAATATCCCGGTGTGAGCCAGCGCACGGGCATACAGAGCGAGAGGAGGGCACCCGTCCCGGACACTTTACATTAGGCTGGCTACCTCCTGTGTTACAAATTCATATATGAAGAAAAGCAATCAGGTGGTCCTGAATGGAAATTTGTAGAATTTCTTTACAACTGCAAAAAGGCGAATAAAACGGTGAGTGATAATTGTTTTGCATTAAATAAGTTGCCAAAATACACATTTTTGTATTGGACAAATTTGATCATAATACTCTTGCTGTTTTAACCGATATAACTGTTTTGAAATTTGCGCACAGGCTTCCATAAATGGTAGCATCATGGACATTAGAAATAACCTGCTGTTGTTCATAGTTGACAAACCACAAACATATATGATATAGTTTATGTCGCAGTGGAATAATGTCTGTTTACACTGTTTTAAAGTTCTCTGTTTGCCTTGCCTCTTAATTATTTGACAATTGTTTTGTACAGTGTTTTACAATGTAAATCTGTCAATTTTCGTATTGGGCAGGTGTTTACTTCCGAGGAAGCAACTATAAACAGCCTCGTCTGTTTTGTATTTTGTGTATTTTTAGTTGGCGACATGTTATTAATAGCCATCTGTTTTGGTCGGGATCCTCACTAGAATAGAGGGAACATATTGTCCAAAGGGATTTGGTGGAACTGTCCTTCGAAGTGACAGATTTTCACCCCACTGCAGACATATCTGTACATTGTATACTGATAGGTTAAAGGGAAAGGGAAAGAAAGGCCTGTATTGCTGTGTTTTCGTGGCTGATTATTTTGGGTAATGGAAAAACATTCCTAAAAAATGGAAGCATTGGGAACCACAGGCTTTTATAATTTGATCATTTGACCTCTGTCTGTGACTGGGCTGTTGGGAAGAACCTTACTTTATTATTTTTTAGTTACTTAAAACATAATTGAAGGTCAGAACTGTATTACCTACTCTTACTGTAGGCCAAACAATCAGAATTTGTATGATGATATACTGAAATCGTCACCATTTTAAATAATCAAAAGTTATGTTGTTATCTGTGTGTGGTTCCCTGGGCCATGTGAGCCAGTGTTTGGCAGCTCTGTGAGAGGGAGCGCTGTTTTTGGACTTGGGGCCAAGGATTACCCCTCTACCATCCACTCTGTCCATTGAAGCTAGGGATATAGTGAGAGGTCAGAGAGATGGAAAGGGGAGGAGGGTGAGAAAAAGATATAGTTTCACAGACTGACACGCCACCTTGCATGCCAAATCTCTCTCGGTCATTATCAGAGGATTGTGTTCTGTGAAGCACAGCGAGAGATGAGGAATGAGAGAGAGAAAGAGAAGGACACAGAGAGAGGGGAGGAATTAGAGAGAAAGAGAAGTACACAGAGAGAGGGGAGGAATTAGAGAGAAAGAGAAGTACACAGAGAGAGGGGAGGAATTAGAGAGAAAGAGAAGTACACAGAGAGAGGGGAGGAATTAGAGAGAAAGAGAAGTACACAGAGAGAGGGGAGGAATTAGAGAGAAAGAGAAGGACACAGAGAGAGGGGAGGAATTAGAGAGAAAGAGAAGTACACAGAGATAGGGGAGGAATTAGAGAGAAAGAGAAGTACACAGAGAGAGGGGAGGAATTAGAGAGAAAGAGAAGTACACAGAGAGAGGGGAGGAATTAGAGAGAAAGAGAAGTACACAGAGAGAGGGGAGGAATTAGAGAGAAAGAGAAGTACACAGAGAGAGGGGAGGAATTAGAGAGAAAGAGAAGTACACAGAGAGAGGGGAGGAATTAGAGAGAAAGAGAAGGACACAGAGAGAGGGGAGGAATTAGAGAGAAAGAGAAGTACACAGAGAGAGGGGAGGAATTAGAGAGAAAGAGAAGGACACAGAGAGAGGGGAGGAATTAGAGAGAAAGAGAAGGACACAGAGAGAGGGGAGGAATTAGAGAGAAAAAGAAGTACACAGGGAGAGAGAGGAGGAATTACAGAGAGAAAGAGAAGGACACAGAGAGAAAGGAGGAATTAGAGAGAAAGAGAAGGACACAAAGAGAAAGGAGGAATTAGAGAGAGAAAGAGAAGGACACAGGGAGAGAGAGGAGGAATTACAGAGAGAAAGAGAAGGACACAGGGAGAGGGAGGGGGAATTAGAGAGAAAGAGAAGGACACAGGGAGAGGGAGGGGGATTTAGAGAGAAAGAGAAGGACACAGGGAGAGGGAGGGGGAATTAGAGAGAAAGAGAAGGACACAGGGAGAGGGAGGGGGATTTAGAGAGAAAGAGAAGGACACAGGGAGAGGGAGGGGGAATTAGAGAGAAAGAGAAGGACACAGGGAGAGGGAGGGGGAATTAGAGAGAAAGAGAAGGACACAGGGAGAGGGGAGGAATTAGAGAGAAAGAGAAGGACACAAAGAGAAAGTAGGAATTAGAGAGAAAGAGAAGTACACAGAGAGAGGGGAGGAATTAGAGAGAAAGAGAAGTACACAGAGAGAGGGGAGGAATTAGAGAGAAAGAGAAGGACACAGAGAGAGGGGAGGAATTAGAGAGAAAGAGAAGTACACAGAGAGAGGGGAGGAATTAGAGAGAAAGAGGAGGACACAAAGAGAAAGGAGGAATTAGAGAGAGAAAGAGAAGGACACAGAGAGAAAGGAGGAATTAGAGAGAGAAAGAGAAGGACACAAAGAGAAAGGAGGAATTAGAGAGAAAGAGAAGGACACAAAGAGAAAGGAGGAATTAGAGAGAGAAAGAGAAGGACACAGGGAGAGAGAGGAGGAATTACAGAGAGAAAGAGAAGGACACAAAGAGAAAGGAGGAATTAGATAGAAAGAGAAGGACACAAAGAGAAAGGAGGAATTAGAGAGAAAGAGAAGTACACAGAGAGAGGGGAGGAATTAGAGAGAAAGAGGAGGACACAAAGAGAAAGGAGGAATTAGAGAGAGAAAGAGAAGGACACAGGGAGAGAGAGGAGGAATTACAGAGAGAAAGAGAAGGACACAAAGAGAAAGGAGGAATTAGATAGAAAGAGAAGGACACAGAGAGAAAGGAGGAATTAGAGAGAAAGAGAAGGACACAAAGAGAAAGGAGGAATTAGAGAGAAAGAGAAGGACACAAAGAGAAAGGAGGAATTAGAGAGAGAAAGAGAAGGACACAGGGAGAGAGAGGAGGAATTACAGAGAGAAAGAGAAGGACACAAAGAGAAAGGAGGAATTAGAGAGAAAGAGAAGGACACAAAGAGAAAGGAGGAATTAGAGAGAAAGAGAAGGACACAAAGAGAAAGGAGGAATTAGAGAGAAAGAGAAGTACACAGAGAGAGGGGAGGAATTAGAGAGAAAGAGGAGGACACAGGGAGAGAGAGGAGGAATTACAGAGAGAAAGAGAAGGACACAGGGAGAGGGAGGGGGATTTAGAGAGAAAGAGAAGGACACAAAGAGAAAGGAGGAATTAGAGAGAAAGAGAAGGACACAAAGAGAAAGGAGGAATTAGAGAGAGAAAGAGAAGGACACAGGGAGAGAGAGGAGGAATTACAGAGAGAAAGAGAAGGACACAAAGAGAAAGGAGGAATTAGAGAGAAAGAGAAGGACACAAAGAGAAAGGAGGAATTAGAGAGAAAGAGAAGGACACAAAGAGAAAGGAGGAATTAGAGAGAAAGAGAAGGACACAAAGAGAAAGGAGGAATTAGAGAGAGAAAGAGAAGGACACAGGGAGAGAGAGGAGGAATTACAGAGAGAAAGAGAAGGACACAAAGAGAAAGGAGGAATTAGAGAGAAAGAGAAGGACACAAAGAGAAAGGAGGAATTAGAGAGAAAGAGAAGGACACAAAGAGAAAGGAGGAATTAGAGAGAGAAAGAGAAGGACACAGGGAGAGAGAGGAGGAATTACAGAGAGAAAGAGAAGGACACAGGGAGAAAGGAGGAATTAGAGAGAAAGAGAAGGACACAAAGAGAAAGGAGGAATTATAGAGAAAGAGAAGGACACAAAGAGAAAGGAGGAATTAGAGAGAAAGAGAAGGACACAAAGAGAAAGGAGGAATTAGAGAGAGAAAGAGAAGGACACAAAGAGAAAGTAGGAATTAGGAGAGAGGGGGGAATTAGAGAGAAAGAGAAGGACACAGAGAGAGAGGAGGAATGAGAGAGAGAAAGAGAAGGACACAGAGAGAGAGGAGGAATTAGAGAGAAAGAGAAGTACACAGAGAGAGGGGAGGAATTAGAGAGAAAGAGAAGGACACAGAGAGAGAGAGGGGGGGAATTAGAGAGAAAGAGAAGGACACAGAGAGAGATGAGGAATGAGAGAGAGAGAAGGACACAGAGAGAGAGGAGGAATTAGAGAGAAAGAGAAGGACACAGAGAGCGGGGAGGAATTAGAGAGAAAGAGAAGGACACAGAGAGAGAGGGGGGAATTAGAGAGAAAGAGAAGGACACAGAGAGAGATGAGGAATGAGAGAGAGAGAACGACACAGAGAGAGAGGAGGAATTAGAGAGAAAGAGAAGTACACAGAGAGAGGGGAGGAATTAGAGAGAAAGAGAAGGACACAGAGAGAGGGGAGGAATTAGAGAGAAAGAGAAGTACACAGAGAGAGGGGAGGAATTAGAGAGAAAGAGAAGGACACAGAGAGAGGGGAGGAATTAGAGAGAAAGAGAAGGACACAGAGAGAGGGGAGGAATTAGAGAGAAAGAGAAGGACACAGAGAGAGATGAGGAATGAGAGAGAGAGAAGGACACAGAGAGAGAGGAGGAATTAGAGAGAAAGAGAAGTACACAGAGAGAGGGGAGGAATTAGAGAGAAAGAGAAGGACACAGAGAGAGGGGAGGAATTAGAGAGAAAGAGAAGGACACAGAGAGAGGGGAGGAATTAGAGAGAAAGAGAAGGACACAGAGAGAGGGGAGGAATTAGAGAGAAAGAGAAGGACACAGAGAGAGGGGAGGAATTAGAGAGAAAGAGAAGGACACAGAGAGAGGGGAGGAATTAGAGAGAAAGAGAAGTACACAGAGAGAGGGGAGGAATTAGAGAGAAAGAGAAGGACACAGAGAGAGGGGAGGAATTAGAGAGAAAGAGAAGGACACAGAGAGAGGGGAGGAATTAGAGAGAAAGAGAAGGACACAGAGAGAGGGGAGGAATTAGAGAGAAAGAGAAGGACACAGAGAGAGGGGAGGAATTAGAGAGAAAGAGAAGGACGCAGAGAGAGGGGAGGAATTAGAGAGAAAGAGAAGGACACAGAGAGAGGGGGGAATTAGAGAGAAAAGAAGTACACAGAGAGAGGGGAGGAATTAGAGAGAAAGAGAAGAACACAGAGAGAGGGGAGGAATTAGAGAGAAAGAGAAGGACACAGAGAGAGGGGAGGAATTAGAGAGAAAGAGAAGGACACAGAGAGAGGGGAGGAATTAGAGAGAAAGAGGAGGACACAGAGAGAGGGGAGGAATTAGAGAGAAAGAGAAGGACACAGAGAGAGGGGAGGAATGAGAGAAAGAGAAGGACACAAAGAGAAAGGAGGAATTAGAGAGAAAGAGAAGGACACAAAGAGAAAGGAGGAATTAGAGAGAGAAAGAGAAGGACACAGGGAGAGAGAGGAGGAATTACAGAGAGAAAGAGAAGGACACAGGGAGAGGGAGGGGGATTTAGAGAGAAAGAGAAGGACACAAAGAGAAAGGAGGAATTAGAGAGAAAGAGAAGGACACAAAGAGAAAGGAGGAATTAGAGAGAAAGAGAAGGACACAAAGAGAAAGGAGGAATTAGAGAGAAAGAGAAGGACACAAAGAGAAAGGAGGAATTAGAGAGAAAGAGAAGGACACAAAGAGAAAGGAGGAATTAGAGAGAAAGAGAAGGACACAAAGAGAAAGGAGGAATTAGAGAGAGAAAGAGAAGGACACAAAGAGAAAGTAGGAATTAGGAGAGAGGGGAGGAATTAGAGAGAAAGAGAAGGACACAGAGAGAGAGGAGGAATGAGAGAGAGAAAGAGAAGGACACAGAGAGAGAGGAGGAATTAGAGAGAAAGAGAAGGACACAAAGAGAAAGGAGGAATTATAGAGAAAGAGAAGGACACAAAGAGAAAGGAGGAATTAGAGAGAAAGAGAAGGACACAAAGAGAAAGGAGGAATTAGAGAGAGAAAGAGAAGGACACAAAGAGAAAGGAGGAATTAGAGAGAGAAGGACACAAAGAGAAAGTAGGAATTAGAGAGAAAGAGAAGGACACAAAGAGAAAGGAGGAATTATAGAGAAAGAGAAGGACACAAAGAGAAAGTAGGAATTAGAGAGAAAGAGAAGGACACAAAGAGAAAGTAGGAATTAGAGAGAAAGAGAAGGACACAAAGAGAAAGGAGGAATTAGAGAGAAAGAGAAGGACACAAAGAGAAAGGAGGAATTAGAGAGAGAAAGAGAAGGACACAGAGAGAAAGGAGGAATTAGAGAGAGAAAGAGAAGGACACAAAGAGAAAGGAGGAATTAGAGAGAAAGAGAAGGACACAGAGAGAAAGGAGGAATTAGAGAGAAAGAGAAGGACACAAAGAGAAAGGAGGAATTAGAGAGAAAGAGAAGGACACAAAGAGAAAGGAGGAATTAGAGAGAAAGAGAAGGACACAGAGAGAAAGGAGGAATTAGAGAGAAAGAGAAGGACACAAAGAGAAAGGAGGAATTAGAGAGAAAGAGAAGGACACAAAGAGAAAGGAGGAATTAGAGAGAAAGAGAAGGACACAAAGAGAAAGGAGGAATTAGAGAGAGAAAGAGAAGGACACAAAGAGAAAGGAGGAATTAGATAGAGAAGGACACAAAGAGAAAGTAGGAATTAGAGAGAAAGAGAAGGACACAAAGAGAAAGGAGGAATTAGAGAGAAAGAGAAGGACACAAAGAGAAAGTAGGAATTAGAGAGAAAGAGAAGGACACAAAGAGAAAGGAGGAATTAGAGAGAAAGAGAAGGACACAAAGAGAAAGTAGGAATTAGAGAGAAAGAGAAGGACACAAAGAGAAAGTAGGAATTAGAGAGAAAGAGAAGGACACAAAGAGAAAGGAGGAATTAGAGAGAAAGAGAAGGACACAAAGAGAAAGGAGGAATTAGAGAGAGAAAGAGAAGGACACAAAGAGAAAGGAGGAATTAGAGAGAGAAAGAGAAGGACACAAAGAGAAAGGAGGAATTAGAGAGAGAAAGAGAAGGACACAAAGAGGAAGGAGGAATTAGAGAGAAAGAGAAGGACACAAAGAGAAAGGAGGAATTAGAGAGAGAAAGAGAAGGACACAAAGAGGAAGGAGGAATTAAAGAGAAGGACACAAAGAGAAAGGAGGAATTAGAGAGAAAGAGAGAGAGAAAGAGAGAGAGAGAGAGAGATACAAAGAGAAAGGAGGAATTAGAGAGAAAGAGAAGGACACAAAGAGGAAGGAGGAATTAGAGAGAAAGAGAAGGACACAGAGAGAGAGAGGAGGAATGAGAGAAAGAGAGAGAGAAAGAGAGAGAGAGAGAGAGAGATACAAAGAGAAAGGAGGAATTAGAGAGAAAGAGAAGGACACAAAGAGAAAGGAGGAACCACCTAAAAGGAAGCGATTCACAAACCTTCCATAACAAAGCCATCACCTACAGAGAGATGAACCTGGAGAAGAGTCCCCTAAGCAAGCTGGTCCTGGGGCTCTGTTCACAAACACAAACACACACTACAGAGCCCCAGGACAGCAAAACAATTAGACCCAACCAAATCATGAGAAAACAAAAAGATAACTACTTAACACATTGGAAAGAATTAACAAAAAAACAGAGCAAACTAGAATGCTATTTGGCCCTACACAGAGAGTACACAGTGGCAGAATACCTGACCACTGTGACTGACCCAAAATTAAGGAAAGCCTTGACTATGTACAGACTCAGTGAGCATAGCCTTGCTATTGAGAAAGGCCGCCGTAGGCAGACATGGCTCTCAAGAGAAGACAGGCTATGTGCTCACTGCCCACAAAATGAGGTGGAAACTGAGCTGCACTTCCTAACCTCCTGCCCAATGTATGACCATATTAGAGAGACATATTTCCCTCAGATTACACAGATCCACAAAGAATTCGAAAACAAATCCAATTTTGAAAAACTCCCATATCTACTGGGTGAAATTCCACAGTGTGCCATCACAGCAGCAAGATTTGTGACCTGTTGCCACGAGAAAAGGGCAACCAGTGAAGAACAAACACCATTGTAAATACAACCCATATTTATGCTTATTTATTTTATCTTGTGTCCTTTAGCCATTTGTACATTGTTAGAACACTGTATATATATATATAATATGACATTTGTAATGTCTTTACTGTTTTGAAACTTCTGTATGTGTAATGTTTAATGTTAATTTTTGTTGTTTTTCACTTTATATATTCACTTTGTATGTTGTCTACCTCACTTGCTTTGGCAATGTTAACACATGTTTCCCATGCCAATAAAGCTCTTGAATTGAATTGAATTGAATTGAGATAGATAGAGAGAGAGAGAGAGAGAGAGAGAGAGAGAGATAGAGAGAGAGAGAGGAGGAATTACAGAGTGAAAGAGGACACAGAGAGAGGAGGAATGAGAGAAAGAGAGAGAGAGAGGGAGAAAGAGAAAGACAGAGAAGGACAGATAGACAGAGAGAGAGAGAGCCAGAGAAAGACAGACAGACAGAGAGAGAGAAAGAGAGAGAGAAAGACAGAGAGAGAGAGAGAGAGACAGAGAGAGAGAGAGACAGAGAGAGAGAGAGAGAGAGAGAGACAGAGAGAGACAGAGAGAGAGAGAGAGACAGAGAAAGACAGAGAGAGAGAGAGAGAGAGAGAGGTGGAATTACAGAGCGCAAAAGCGTAAGCACAGAAAGAGATGGAAATTGAGTGAAAAAGAGGAACTTTAATTAGCCAAAGTTATTATTGACATCTGGGCGCTCTTCAGGTGTCATAAAGATGGCGGCATAATGTTTGCCCGTGTCTCTCCTTCTCTTGTTTTGCCAAATAACTTTTGGAAAAGTTAGCTAACATTGACCGTCATCCTATTTCTCCTCAAATGACTAGTGTTGTTGGATCTCACGTCTATATTAATTCCACGTGTGTCTGTATAAATGTCCAGTGTGTGTATTATTAGACTGAAAGGTGGCAGGTTGTAATCAGTTCCAGACCTTAGTGGTTCCATGATGAGCTGTCATCACTCTGTTCACACTGTGGTGGTCCTGATGGCATGAAGACAAAACACACTTAGTAGTGGGACAGAGAGACAGGGAGTGGAAACCAACCAGGAACTAACCAGGGTGCTGCTACCTTAGTAGTAATGTAGAAGTTAATATCTGATCTGTTGATAAGGTACTTTACTTATAACAAGACGAGCAGAGAGGAGTAGGACGACAGAGAGAAGGGAGTGGGCTGGCTGGAAGCATAAAGAGGTTTGTCCAGAACAAGGCCATACATTTGAAACATAACCATTTAGTCTATTTGAAAAGACTGATTAAATAAGTCAAAAGTCAGCTGAGTGTTCTTAACCCCTCTTCCTGATTGTGACCATCAGATGACCCTGATCACAACGACACACAGTATAGAGGGATGGATGGAGTGAGGGATGGAGAGAAGGATGGAGCGAGGGATGGAGAGAAGGAGGGATAGGGGGATGGAGAGAGGGAGGGATAGGGGGATGGAGAGAAGGATGGAGAGGGAGAGGCAGAGAAGGATGGAGAGAGGAATGGAGAGAGGGAGGGAGAGGGGGATGGAGAATGGGATGGAGAGGGGGAGGGAGAGAAGGATGGAGAGAGGGATGGAGAGAGGGAGGGAGAGGGGGATGGAGAATGGGATGGAGAGAAGGATGGAGATAGGGATGGAGAGAGGGAGGGAGGGAGAGAGGGCTGGAGAGAGGGAGGGAGAGAGGGCTGGAGAGAGGGAGGGAGAGGGGGATGGAGAATGGGATGGAGAGAAGGATGGAGATAGGGATGGAGAGAGGGATGGAGAGAGGGAGGGAGAGGGGGATGGAGAATGGGATGGAGAGAAGGATGGAGATAGGGATGGAGAGAGGGATGGAGTGAGGGAGGGAAAAACATCCAATTAGAGGGAATAAGGCTCAATGCCAATGCACATGATTGTATGTTTGAGTGTGTGTGTGTGTATTTGTGTGGGTGTTTGTGAGTGTGTGTCCAGACCACTGTGTTGGCATATGCCAATCTTTCCTAAGACCTGAGGACAGATGTTAACTCCCAGAGCTAGCCGCCAGGTTGGGTACATTTGGAGACACACAGGTTCCACTCAGACTCATCAGCCGAGCCCAGAGAAATTAGACCCGACTAGCCGCATGACGAGATGTCCAGTGTTTTAAACGGGAGCACAAGTCCATTCCTCTAGGGTAGGCTTGATGGTTATTATTTGTTGTTCTCTGTATTCGGTCGTTGAACAGGTCCAGCTGACACTGTAAGCAGAGCCCAGGCCAAAGTGGTGAACGATGAGACCCAGTTAATAGTCTATTGATCCGATGGGACGAGAGCTAGAAGTTCACACACTGTTGTTGTCATATTTCAATTGCCATGGCTTCATGTAGGCTGCCAGAAACATTCAGAGATATAGGCTTCTATAACTTTGTCACTGAAAATGGTTTTGAAATCAGATTGACATTGTAAAAAAACAAATGAGAAGAGAGAAACGGACTGACGGCCATAGAGGGAGTGAGCGAGAGAGAGGGAGGGGAAACAGGAATGAGCGAGGGATTATCAGGGAGGGAGCTGGAAGAGAGGGTCATGTGACATGGAGAGAGCACCATTTTGTGGCCTGATTTCAGACCCACGCTGATCAATGACACTATTGATCCTGCATATTTGGCTTGTCACACTCACATCACAGCCAAACAGGCCAGGCCAGCAGTCATAGTTTTAAACAGACAACATATATCACACTCAAGTCACCTTATTATAAACTCAGCAAAAAAAGAAATGTCCTCTCACTGTCAACTGCATTTATTTTCAGCAAACTTAACATGTGGAAATATTTGTATGAACATAACAAGAGTCAACAACTGAGACATAAACTGAACAAGTTCCACAGACATGTCTATAGACAGATGCAGTCTATCACAATGCCCTCCGTTTTGTCACCAAAGCCCCATATACTACTGTCTTGTCTTTGGCTATGCCGGATTAAGTGATATGACATGCTATTCTATAAAATCATTTCTCTATAATTAATATTACCTGATTGAGCTAATCATGTAAATGTAATTAACTAGAGTCGGGCACCACAAAATAATATTTATAGAGCTGTTATCTTCCGAATAAACTCTTAAAGATCTAGTAATATTTTACATCAATAGCAGTCAATATTAATCCTCACCTTAATTCAGTCTCATCTGAAAGTTGTAAATTCTTGGTTATCTGCACGAACCCTGGCTAACAAGTTGAATCAGCAATACAAAATTGGGTTTAATTATTTATTTGCTAAATACCTAACTAATCACACAGAATTACACACACATAATTAATCATAACTTGATTACAAATTACATCATAAAGGAAAACGTCCCTAGCGGGCGGAACAGATATGACAGCTGGTTACACAAAAGAAAAGGGGCTGGGTTTGAGTGAAAGAGCGGGAAGACTGAGGAACAAAGGGCGAAGCTGTGCTATCGTAAATACAGTATTTTATGCATTCTAAATTACTGCCCATTTGGAAAAGGAAAATGCAATAAATATTTACTCTGAACTGCGCTTCAGTAGGTTGTAGATGGACGACTGTGTTGCCAAACCTTTGTCCTTAGTCTTTTGTCCTTTGAAGAATGTCTCTGCTGGTAAATTGAATACGTTGTAGTAACGTCGTTGTGTGGTAGACGGGATACTCTGTCTGTTCCTTCCTAACCTGCATTTGCAGCTGCTGTTGCAAACTCAACGGCTAGGAGGTATCACTTCTGTAGTGAATAAGAGTTCAAAGTTCATACCATTCGCAACCAAAGCTCACGCTGATGTTGGCTTCGTTCTGTAGTTATTATCTGAACCATTCTGACATCGGACCGTCGTCCTCACGTCCTCGGAACAGGACGTTATATTGTCGGCAAGGCTTTATATAGGTAGGGAGAGGAGGGCGTGTTTGAAAAGTTTTATAGCCCATGTCCCTTCACAGGGGCGGGCCACTGATTGAGCAGAGCCCTACCTTATGAAAACCCAAATCTTACATTTTAGAAGCTAAAATCACATTTCATCCCATCACAAATAATTTCATATTCAAACATTTAAATTGAACAAAAATGACAACCGAACTGATGACAACCGAACTGACATCATATTCATTAAGTAATTGATCGGATTACCAGAATATAGTTCATTTCCCCACACCTTCTGATGTTCCCAGAATCTCTATGTTAACCAAGGGGTTTGCAAATGTAACATCAGTAGGGTAGAGAGAGGAAAAAGGGGGAAAGAGGTATTTATGACTGTCATAAACCTACCCCCAGGCCAACGTCATGACACTACCCACCACTGCTACCTGTATGCTCTCGTCGGCTGGCCCTCGCTTCATATTCGTCGCCAAACCCACTGGCTCCAGGTCATCTATTAGTCTTTGCTAGGTAAAACCCTGCCTTATCTCAGCTCACTGGTCATCATAGCAGCACCCACCCATAAGCACGTACTCCAGCAGGTATATTTCACTGGTCACCCCCGACGCCAATTCCTTCCAGTTCTCTGCTGCCAATGACTGGAACGAATTGCAAAAATCACTGAAGCTGGAGACTCATATCTCCCTCACTAACTTTAAGCACCAGCTGTCAGAGCAGCTCACAGATCACTGCACCTGTACATAGCCCATCTGTAAATAGCCCATCCAACTACCTCATCCCCATACTGTTCTTTTTTTTTCTCCTTTGCACCCCAGTATCTCTACTTGCACATTCATTTTCTGCACATCTATCACTCCATTGTTTAAATTGTAATTATTTCGCCACTTTGGCCTATTTATTGCCTTACCTCCCTTATCTTACCTCATTTGCACACACTGTAAGTATAAATTTTTTCCCCTCTATTGTGTTATTGACCGTATGTTTGTTTATTCCATGTGTAACTTAGTGTTGTTGTTTGTGTTGAACTGCTTTGCTTTATCTTGGCCAGGTCGCAGATGTAAATGAGAACTTGTTCTCAACTGGCCTACCTGGTTAAATAACGGTGAAATATATATATTTTTTGAATGTGACTAACAGATATGGAATAATGTATCCCTGAACAAAGGGGGGGGGGTGAAAATCAAAAGTAACAGTCGGTATCTGGTGTGGCCACCAGCTGCATTAAGTACTGCAGTGCATCTCCTCATCATGGACTGTGCCAGATTTGCCCGTTCTTGCTGTGAGATGTTACCCCACTCTTCTATCATGCCACCTGCAAGTTCCCGGACATTTCTGGGGGGAATGGCCCTAGCCCTCTTCCGCCGATCCAACAGAACCCAGTCCAATGATGCTGTGACACATGCTGTGACACATCGCCCCAGACCATGAAGGACCCTCCACATCCAAATCGATCCCGCTCCAGAGTACAGGCCTCGGTGTAACACGAATCCAACCATCACCCCTGGTGAGACAAAACCGCGACTCGTCAGTGAAGAGCACATTTTGCCAGTCCTGTCTGTTCCAGCGACGGTGGGTTTGTGGGCATAGGCGACGTTGTTGCCGGTGATGTCTGGTGAGGACTTGCCTTACAACAGGCCTACAAGCCCTCAGTCCAGCCTCTCTCAGCCTATTGCGGACAGTCAGCACTGATGGAGGGATTGTGCATTCCTGGTGTAACTCGCCTGGTGTAACTCGGGAAGTTGTTGTTGCCTTCCTGTAACTGTCCCACAGGTGTGATGTTCAGATGTACCGATCCTGTGCAGGTGTTGTTACATGTGGTCTGCCGCTGCGAGGACGATCAGCAGTCCATTCTGTCTCCCTGTAGCGCTGTCTTAGGCGTCTTACAGTACAGACATTGCAATTTATTGCCCTGGCCACATCTGCAGTCCTCATGCCTTCTTGCAGCATGCCTAAGGCACGTTCATTCAGATGAGCAGGGTCCCTGGGCATCTTTCTTGTGGTGTTTTTCAGTCAGTAGAAAGGCCTCTTTAGTGTCCTAAGTTTTCATAACTTTGACCTTAATTGCCTACCGTCTGTAAGCGTCTGTAACCGTCTGTTAGTGTCTTAATGACTGTTCCACAGGTGCATGTTCATTAATTGTCTTTGGTTCATTGAACAAGCATGGAAAACAGTGTTTAAACCCTTTACAATGAAGATCTGTGAAGTTATTTGGATTTTTACAAATGATCTCTGAAAGACAGGGTCCTGAAAAAGGGCAGTTTCTTTTTTTGCTGAGTTTGTACTCCCCAAAGTGCCTACTACTAACACACTGAATAAAAAGCATTTAGAACTATACCTGAAGGTGTCTGTCCTGTATCAGTATGGCTCTCCACAGTCAATCAGTCAGTCAACTGGGGGCTTGTAGGGAGAGGTCAGGATTTCAGGTCTCCATGACTGGTTCAGTCTGTCAACAATGTGACTTGATGATCCAACTCAGTGGGCGGAGCTTTCTTTCAACTTTTATTCTCGGAAGTGTCCTGTGTGTCATCGTGAAAGTAGTTTTTGTTTTAGAAGGAGAGGAGAGAAAGGAAGTTTATCCTGTGGCTTACTGAATGACATTGAAATCCTATTCACAGGGAACCTTAATCTGGATACATAACACCTTAATATGGGAAGATAATCTGTCTGTGTAGAGAGAGGAGGGAGGAAGGGGGAGAGTGGATGGAGAGAGTGGATGGAGAGAAAGTGAGAAAGTCACAGGATAAACTTACCTTGTGTATCTCTCTCTCTCTCTCTCTCTATATATATATATATCTGGACAGGGCATATGTGAACAGATTAGGGTCATCCAAAATGTCTGTGTTCCACAGGGCAATTGATGACACACTGTAACCTCCACACACCTCTAGTGCATTATCATATCAGGCAACTCTGCGTATCTGACACTGTCCAGGAGTCGTGGGGACCGACAACTTCAGAAGAGCACATTTCCCAGATAACCCGGGCATGGCCACTCACACAGGGGACATTTGAAGCATTTGCCACCGCAGCACGATAAGAGTTGTCACTCTCTCTCTCACACAAACACACACTGTTTTATATGGACCAAAAAGGGGCTTAGGGGTGGTGGGCGGGACAGGGGGCCCGGGCTGCCTATCGGCGTAGCCGAATTTTAGAGAAACATTTTGCAGTTTTAAAGGTAATTCCCAGATTTTTTTTTTGCCATTTATTTTTTATTTAAAAAAAAATGTATTTTGTGGAGGGGGGTAGATAAGCTTTAATATTGCAGATAGATTGTGGCTTCTATCAATGTAATTGTCTGCATCATTTCCAATCATTGTAAAATATATTTTCCTTCTTTATTGTTTTCCTCTAACCCTACCAGCCCTCCCCATTTGGAATAAACTAATGGACAACAATACTTAGGCTTCTACTTCCAGCTTATACATACTATATCGTTTTTACAGACACAGGATATTTTACATTAGTTATCTATTTTTTTATTTTATTTTTGTCCTACCCTATGTTCTCTATCTCAAACATAATAACAAAATGAACACTGCTAAATTCATTGTTTTCGGGATTTTCAATTCTCAATTTTCCCTGACTGTCTCTTTTATTTGTGTAATTGTTAGTTCTCTAAGATTGTATTATATGAAAAATATATAGGTCCATTATCTTTTCTACATATGTGTACATTATATTTGTTTTTATTCCAAACCCTGAAAATTAAGTTTTTAAAAAAACATTTAGGCAGCCCGAAAAAACGCTTAGGTGGCCATCCCAATGATTTAAATGGAGGAAAAAACAAAAACATGCTAATATAGTCAGGATGGGGTAGTGTAGTCAGGATGGGGTAGTGTAGTCAGGATGGGGTAGTGTAGTCAGGATGGGGTAGTGTAGTCAGGATGAGGTAGTGTAGTCAGGATGAGGTAGTGTTGTCAGGATGGGGTAGTGTTGTCAGGATGGGGTAGTGTAGTCAGGATGGGGTAGTGTAGTCAGGATGGGGTAGTGTTGTCAGGATGGGGTAGTGTAGTCAGGATGGGGTAGTGTAGTCAGGATGGGGTAGTGTAGTCAGGATGGGGTAGTGTAGTCAGGATGGGGTAGTGTAGTCAGGATGGGGTAGTGTTGTCAGGATGGGGTAGTGTAGTCAGGATGGGGTAGTGTAGTCAGGATGGGGGGGTAGTGTAGTCAGGATGGGGTAGTGTAGTCAGGATGGGGTAGTGTTGTCAGGATGAGGTAGTGTTGTCAGGATGGGGTAGTGTAGTCAGGATGGGGTAGTGTAGTCAGGATGGGGTAGTGTAGTCAGGATGGGGTAGTGTAGTCAGGATGGGGTAGTGTAGTCAGGATGGGGTAGTGTAGTCAGGATGGGGTGTGGTCAGGATGGGGTGTTGTCAGGATGGGGTAGTGTTGTCAGGATGGGGTAGTGTAGTCAGGATGGGGTAGTGTAGTCAGGATGGGGTAGTGTTGTCAGGATGGGGTAGTGTTGTCAGGATGGGGTAGTGTGTTGTCAGGATGGGGTAGTGCAGTCAGGATGGGGTAGTGCTGTCAGGATGGGGTAGTGTAGTCAGGATGGGGTAGTGTTGTCAGGATGGGGTAGTGTAGTCAGGATGGGGTAGTGTTGTCAGGATGGGGTAGTGTAGTCAGGATGAGGCAGTGTAGTCAGGATGAGGCAGTGTAGTCAGGATGGGGTAGTGTTGTCAGGATGGGGTAGTGTAGTCAGGATGAGGTAGTGTTGTCAGGATGGGGTAGTGTTGTCAGCATGGGGTAGTGTAGTCAGGATGAGGTAGTGTTGTCAGGATGGGGTAGTGTTGTCAGGATGGGGTAGTGTAGTCAGGATGGGATAGTGATGTCAGGATTGGGTAGTGATGTCAGGATTGGGTAGTGTAGTAAGGATGGGGTTGTGTAGTCAGGATGAGGTAGTGTTGTCAGGATGGGGTAGTGTTGTCAGGATTGGGTAGCGTTGTCAGGATGGGGTAGTGTAGTCCGGATGGGGTAGTGTAGTCAGGAATAGGTAGTGTTGTCAGGTTGGGGTAGTGTTGTCAGGATGGGGTAGTGTTGTCAGGTTGGGGTTGTGTAGTCAGGTTGGGGTAGTGTTGTCAGGACGGGGTAGTGTTGTCAGGACGGGGTAGTGTTGTCAGGATGGGGTTGTGTAGTCAGGTTGGGGTAGTGTTGTCAGGGCGGGGTAGTGTTGTCAGGTTGGGGTGTTGTCAGGATAGTGTTGTCAGGTTGGGGTAGTGTTGTCAGGATGGGGTAGTGTAGTCAGGATGAGGTAGTGTTGTCAGGATGGGGTAGTGTTGTCAGGATGGGGTAGTGTAGTCAGGATGAGGTAGTGTTGTCAGGATGGGGTAGTGTAGTCAGGATGGGGTAGTGCAGTCAGGATGGGGTAGTGCTGTCAGGATGGGGTAGTGTAGTCAGGATGGGGTAGTGTAGTCAGGATGGGGTAGTGTGTGTCAGGATGAGGTAGTGTTGTCAGGATGGGGTAGTGTAGTCAGGATGGGGTAGTGTTGTCAGGATGGGGTAGTGTTGTCAGGATGGGGTAGTGTAGTCAGGATGGGGTAGTGTTGTCAGGATGGGGTAGTGTTGTCAGGATGGGGTAGTGTAGTCAGGATGAGGTAGTGTTGTCAGGATGGGGTAGTGTTGTCAGCATGGGGTAGTGTAGTCAGGATGAGGTAGTGTTGTCAGGATGGGGTAGTGTTGTCAGGATGGCTTAGTGTAGTCAGGATGGGATAGTGATGTCAGGATTGGGTAGTGATGTCAGGATTGGGTAGTGTAGTAAGGATGGGGTTGTGTAGTCAGGATGAGGTAGTGTTGTCAGGATGGGGTAGTGTTGTCAGGATGGGGTAGTGTTGTCAGGATGGGGTAGTGTAGTCCGGATGGGGTAGTGTAGTCAGGAAGAGGTAGTGTTGTGAGGTTGGGGTAGTGTTGTCAGGATGGGGTAGTGTTGTCAGGTTGGGGTTGTGTAGTCAGGTTGGGGTAGTGTTGTCAGGACGGGGTAGTGTTGTCAGGACGGGGTAGTGTTGTCAGGATGGGGTTGTGTAGTCAGGTTGGGGTAGTGTTGTCAGGGCGGGGTAGTGTTGTCAGGTTGGGGTAGTGTTGTCAGGTTGGGGTAGTGTTGTCAGGTTGGGGTAGTGTTGTCAGGTTGGGGTAGTGTTGTCAGGTTGGGGTTGTGTAGTCAGGTTGGGGTAGTGTTGTCAGGGTGGGGTAGTGTTGTCAGGATGGGGTAGTGTTGTCAGGATGGGGTTGTGTAGTCAGGTTCGGGTAGTGTTGTCAGGTTGGGGTAGTGTTGTCAGGTTGGGGTAGTGTTGTCAGGATGGGGTAGTGATGTCCGGATGGGGTAGTGTAGTCAGGATGGGGTAGTGTAATCACGTCGGAGTAATGTAGTCGGGATGGGGTAGTGTAGTCAATACAGGGTAGTGTAGTCAGATTGGGGTAGTGTAATCAGGACAGGATAGTGTAGTTAGGACAGGGTAGTGTAGTCAGGGAAGGATAGTTTAGTCACGACAGGGTAGTGTAGTCAGATTGGGGTAGTGTAGTCAGGACAGGGTAGTGTAGTCAGATTGGGGTAAGGGCCAGTGAGACGTGACATGAACTACCCCAGCTTGGAGTACTACCATACCCCGTTCAAAGGGACTTACATCTGTTGTCTTGCACATTCACCCTCTGAATGACACACATACGCAATCTATGTCTCAATTGTCTCAAGCCTTAAAAAACATTCTTTAACCTGTCTCCTCATCTTCTACACTGAGTGAAGTGGATTTAACAAGTGACCTCAATAAGGGATTATAACTTTTACCTGGATACACCTTGTCAGTCTGTCATGGAAAGAGCAGATGTTCCTAATGTTTTGTCCACTCAGTGTAGATATGTCAGTCAGGTGGCTAGCTGCCGGCAGAGACCTCTATTCGTATTGCAGTAACGTTAAAGGGCTCGGCTCTGGCTAGTGTTAGCCAGCTAGCTAGCTGCCGGCAGAGACCTCTATTCGTATTGCAGTAACGTTAAAGGGCTCGGCTCTGGCTAGTGTTAGCCAGCTAGCTAGTTGCCGGCAGAGACCTCTATTCGTATTGCAGTAACGTTAAAGGGCTCGGCTCTGGCTAGTGTTAGCCAGCTAGCTAGTTGGCTAGAAGGATGAAGTAAGTAGCTAATGTTAAATGGAGCCTGACCTCAGCAGGCTACTAAGTTCTCATCAAAACTTTGCTTTACAGAGAGTACTGGTGAGAGAGACGGTTGTGAGGCTGAGGCAGGCTGTGATGCATGGAGGAGGAGGCAGAGGAGACAGAGAGAGACAGGTTAGTACAGTGGTTCCCATACTAGAGATCAGAGCCCCCTGTGGGGTCCACTGAGAAAATCTGTGCTATTCTTATCAAACAAATGGAAGTACTGTTTCATTATGAACATCTCCGCATGGTCTACCTTCCCTATTGGCCTACAAATACAATCAACATGCTAATAATAGGGTATGTTATGGGAACACACCCCCCTTTTAAGGAAAATGTCTTTTTGAAGTTTGATAAGATTTAGATATCCATAGACAAACAACATTTTGAACAGATATCAGTGTCTAGAATACATTTTTTGTTTGTTACTTGCTTTTCAAAGAGATGCACACGTTTTGTGCTCTTGTAGGAAGCAACCACTCCCCTGTTGCTGACTAGAAACTAGCTATAATTGGGCTAATAACTCACTAGCAAAGAATAGGAACAAATTTACACAACTGGCTGCATGCAAATCCATATATGGCAATAGTCTATTTGCATATAGGGATACTGCAGCTCTGATTGGTTATGGTGCACCAGTCTGTGTAGAGTATGGACCTGAGTCGTGCCTGTAAATGCAATAGAATCCTACTCAATGCACTCTTCCTACAAGAAAATCTCTTGCGTAGTTAGTTTTGTTTCAGTACGCTGGATTGAAAGTGGCTAATATTGTGTTGATTCGATCACAATTCGCACAGCAGAGGGAAACGTTGATAGTGTTAACTAAAGGGAAAAAATAGAAAGTTGAGGGAAGTTCAATCTCGTGCTTCTCTGTGAGGGCTGATATTTTCCTGCGAGGCAGTCCCAGGGAGCTGCACGCCCACGCGTAGCTTAGAGGGAATATTGCTCACTATTAATATCCTCACTATGATGAGGTTTCCTGTCCAAATTATACTAAAGTATCTCAAAATGTATCTCATTCATTGTGTAACTCAATGAATCCACCATGTGGATTATTTATCTTTAGACTTCTCTACTTGGAGTGTTTAACCCCAAGTTGTTATAAAACTGTAAACGTTTTTGTTCATATTGGTGGTGGTTCGTCTCGATCACCCACTGGAGTTTATAGTTTACCTCTGGAGTTTATAGTTTACCTCTGGAGTTTATAGTTTACCACTGGAGTTTATAGTTTACCACTGGAGTTTATAGTTTACCGGTGGAGTTTATAGTTTACCAGTGGAGTTTATAGTTTACCTCTGGAGTTTATAGTTTACCGGTGGAGTTTATAGTTTACCAGTGGAGTTTATAGTTTACCTCTGGAGTTTATAGTTTACCAGTGGAGTTTATAGTTTACCTCTGGAGTTTATAGTTTACCAGTGGAGTTTATAGTTTACCAGTGGAGTTTATAGTTTACCACTGGAGTTTATAGTTTACCGGTGGAGTTTATAGTTTACCAGTGGAGTTTATAGTTTACCTCTGGAGTTTATAGTTTACCAGTGGAGTTTATAGTTTACCTCTGGAGTTTATAGTTTACCAGTGGAGTTTATAGTTTACCTCTGGAGTTTATAGTTTACCACTGGAGTTTATAGTTTACCTCTGGAGTTTATAGTTTACCAGTGGAGTTTATAGTTTACCAGTGGAGTTTATAGTTTACCTCTGGAGTTTATAGTTTACCACTGGAGTTTATAGTTTACCTCTGGAGGTTATAGTTTACCAGTGGAGTTTATAGTTTACCACTGGAGTTTATAGTTTACCTCTGGAGTTTATAGTTTACCTCTGGAGTTTATAGTTTACCTCTGGAGTTTATAGTTTACCACTGGAGTTTATAGTTTACCACTGGAGTTTATAGTTTACCAGTGGAGTTTATAGTTTACCAGTGGAGTTTATAGTTTACCTCTGGAGTTTATAGTTTACTTCTGCAGTTTATAGTTTACCCACCTCTTTTTACCACTACATCACTGTTTAGGACATATCAGTTGCTCCTTGAAACTAGGCTTATAGATGGTTAGTTGATAAAGCCCTCTGTGTAGAGGACAGAATGTGATGTTCTGATGGCTCTTCTGTGTCTGTCCAAGAAGATAATCAATTGACCCACTGATAATGAAGTTAACCAACACAACAGAGCAGGTCACATTCTGTGCCTAGCTTACATAGTGTATACTGCTGCAGGCAAAGGTTAGGGTCGCACATCGCAATTTCACAGGGACACCTTCCCTGCCACCTCTCTCACATTTTCTCTCTCTCTCTAGCTGAATCCCAAATCACCCCCTCTGCCCTCCATTTGCGCGTTCACACGCCTCTCTACCAGTGTAACTAAGCTGAGGAAGTGAAAATGATGGAGGGTGTAGGTGCTATTTAGACCCTCCGATAACCACTTAAACTGAGCCAGCAATGCTGCTGGTTTCAGAACTAAGTGGAATTCCACTAGGCACCACTTATTTTAGAGTTTGTGCAGTTTTACACAAAATAATGTAGGAGGTGTCTAATTATTTGTCACATGCGGTAGTGGAAAAAGTACCCAATTGTCATACTTGAGTACAGTGCCTTGCAAAAGTACTCACCCCCTTGGCGTTTTTCCTATTTTGTTGCATTACAACCAGTAATGTAAATGGATTTTATTTGGATTTCATGTAATGGACATACACAAAATAGTCCAAATTGGTGAAGTGAAATTAAAAAAATAACCAATTACATTCAGAAGTCACATAATGAATTAAATAAAGTTCACCTTTTACTTGTACTTTACACCACTGACCACATTTGTTTGTCGGATTTCGAAACTTGACATATGTAAAAGATGAAATACCTCCCAAATGAAATGTTTAACTGTTACTGAGGTTTATATCTTGTAAAGCGACAGGGGATTTGTTCATTCGAATGTCTTGCTTTTTTTTATTATTTAAAAGTGGAACATGAATTGTATCATTCAAGTCAGGAGTGTGTCCCGAAGTTGATGGGTTTATTGATCCCATTGCCACCCTCTGGAAGTCACCCCCTGAGCTTCGTCAGCAACACGTGACAACGGGGGGCCCTCCAAGGGAGTTGGTAGGGGCTAGGGGGTGGTTTGGGATTCACAGTTCTCGCTCTCTCTCTCTCTTTCTCTCTCTTTCTCTCTCTCTCTCTCTCTCTCTCTCTCTCTCTCTCTCTCTCTCTCACACACACACAGTCACACACACTGTGTGAAGTCTGTACCTTTACCTACCTGTACTGTATCCTACCTTTGTGTGTGTGTATACTGCAGCCTATCATCGGTATGTGTACAGTTAAAGTTAACCATGTGTAGTGGTTCCTACCTGTGTGTTCAGTTACCTACTGTATCCTACCTGTATGTGTACACTCCCTCTGGCCGTGGTTGAGTGGTTCTTATATAAAGACTTGAGTGGATTATCAGAGTCATGGTGGGATTACTGCAGTCACGAGCCCAGCTGTAATCCACAGCATTCCGTCACCATCACCACATCACAGATCTCAATACCGTTCCCAGTCTTAGTCTTCGTCCCAATCTCATTTATAATACACTATCAGATCTCTCTATCACAGCTACATTCCCCCTCAACCCAATCCTCTTCCTTTTCATCTCTTTTTCAGTTACCTCTGTGACTGTATATACTACGGTTCACCCCCTCCTCTCTCTGTCTCATTCTATATACTACGGTTCACCCCCTCTACTCTGTCTCATTCTATATACTATGGTTCACCCCCTCTTCTCTGTCTCATTCTTTATACTACGGTTCACCCCCTCTACTCTCTCATTCAATATACTACGGTTCACCCCCTCCTCTCTGTCTCATTCTAAAATAACAATAACGAGGCTATATACAGGGGTCAATGTGCGGGGGTACAGGTTAAGGGTCATTTGTACATCTAGGTTGGGGTGAAGTGACTATCCATAGATAATAAACAGCGAGTAGCAGCAGTGTAAAAACAAATGGTTGTCAATGTAAATAGTCTGGTGGCCATTTGATGAATTGTTCAGCAGTCTTATGGCTTGGGGGTCGAAGCTGTTAAGAAGCTTTTTGGTCCCAGACTTGGCGCTCCGGTACCCCCTGCCGTGCGGTAGCAGAGAGAACAGTCTATGACTTGGGTGACTGGAGTCTCCTCCCTCTTTCTCCTTGTCCTTCTTTAGCAGCATGATTCATCAAATGTTGCCTCGGTAACACATCAGTATTCCTCTGTAGTTGTTTCCATGTGATACAGCACCATGTACACTGCAGTGTTGTGATCCATAGCAGCATGGCAGTGAACTATAGCATGACAATGGAATGGTCCCAGGCCCCAGGCCCCAGGCCCCAGGCCCCATGCCCCAGGCCCCAGGCCCCAGGCCTCAAGCCCCAGGCCCCGGGCCCCATGCCCCAGGCCCCAGGCCCCAGGCCTCAGGTCCCAGGCCCCAGGCTAGTATATGAGATATGTAATTCCCTCGCTGTGTCACACATACACGTGTGTGTGTGTGTGGTTTGGTTTTGCTATCCTTGTGGGGACCAGAAGTCCTCACAAAGATAGTAAAGAAGGAAAATTGGAGACATTCCGCCAGTCCCCTTAGGCTTTTTTAGGCTTAAGGGTTAGAATTAGTGTTAAAGTTAGGTTTCAGGGTTAGAGTTTGGGTTAGTTTTAAGGTTAGGATTTTGCGGTTAAGGTTAGCGTTAGGGTTAAGGGCTATGGAAAGTAGGATTTGAAATGGGAATCAGTTGTTTGGTCCCCAGAAGGATAGTAAAATAAACATGTGTGTGTGTGTTTGCAATAACCGTCAAGATGTACAGTATTGGGGCCCAAATTCACAGCTTATTCACCTGTATGAGTCATAAAATATGACCGTAAAGATATACAGTAAACTATCACAATTGAAGTGATTCTCTTATTCCACCCCTCTGTTTCTTTTTATTCCAGGTTCCATGACTTTATGGAGACATTTTCATTTGTAATTCCGGAGATTTTTCTTCCCATTCTTTCCAAGAAGTGACGCAACATCAACACTCCCAGTAAACTGGACACAGGAATATTTGTTGTGTTACAAGAGCTACGCCAGAGCACCCAGACAGACCAAGTCTCAACGAACAGGTTACTGATTACATGGTTTTATTATGGGTTTTCATTGAGCTATTGTAAATGAAGATGAAAACCATTGAGGGTTAGAGACGGTGAGTCCATCCTGCTCTTTTGCTCTTTACATCTTACATTCTCAGAATGTCCACAAGACAAGACCTACCTGCATACATCATCAGAGCATCTGTTTTCACAAAGGAGATCTGAAGTCATGGTTGTATCTCTGTTTATGCTGATTGTTGGTTGGTCTGTATTGTCATGTTATTACCAGGTTGGCAAGGACACAGGAGAGGCCTCATGGGAGGAACAAAACGGGATAAGAAACCAGACGGGATAAGAAACCAGACGGGATAAGAAACCAGACGGGATAAGAAATGTGACGACTGACTGAGCAAAAGAAGAATACGTCAGAGAAAGAAGGAAAGAGAGAAGGATTGTGTGTTCTCTACTTTCTCAGAAGTGCAGCCCCTAAATTCCTGTTACTATGCCTGAGAGAGGGAGCGCAGCAGACCAGTCAAAATGAACCCCTACGTCACCTCTCACTTTAGGAGGGATCTCTTTCCCCACTTCCACTTGTTGTAGAGGCTTCTCTTCTCCCCTCTCTTACTGTTTGTGTGACATGACAACACCTGTCTCTGTGTAAACCTAAGACAGTAGGTAACACCTGTCTCTGTGTAAACCTAGGACAGTAGGTAACACCTGTCTCTGTGTAAACCTAGGACAGTAGGTAACACCTGTCTCTGTGTAAACCTAGGACAGTAGGTAACACCTGTCTCTGTGTAAACCTAGGACAGTAGGTAACACCTATCTCTGTGTAAACCTAGGACAGTAGGTAACACCTGTCTCTGTGTAAACCTAGGACAGTAGGTAACACCTGTCTCTGTGTAAACCTAGGACAGTAGATAACACCTGTCTCTGTGTAAACCTAGGACAATAGGTAACACCTGTCTCTGTGTAAACCTAGGACAGTAGGTAACACCTGTCTCTGTGTAAACCTAGGACACCAGGTAACACCTGTCTCTGTGTAAACCTAGGACAACAGGTAACACCTGTCTCTGTGTAAACCTAGGACAGTAGGTAACACCTGTCTCTGTGTAAACCTAGGACACCAGGTAACACCTGTCTCTGTGTAAACCTAGGACAGTAGGTAACACCTGTCTCTGTGTAAACCTAGGACACCAGGTAACACCTGTCTCTGTGTAAACCTAGGACAGTAGGTAACACCTGTCTCTGTGTAAACCTAGGACAGTAGGTAACACCTGTCTCTGTGTAAACCTAGGACAGTAGGTAACACCTGTCTCTGTGTAAACCTAGGACAGTAGGTAACACCTATCTCTGTGTAAACCTAGGACAGTAGGTAACACCTGTCTCTGTGTAAACCTAGGACAGTAGGTAACACCTGTCTCTGTGTAAACCTAGGACAGTAGGTAACACCTGTCTCTGTGTAAACCTAGGACAATAGGTAACATCTGTCTCTGTGTAAACCTAGGACAGTAGGTAACACCTGTCTCTGTGTAAACCTAGGACAGTAGGTAACACCTGTCTCTGTGTAAACCTAGGACACCAGGTAACACCTGTCTCGGTGTAAACCTAGGACAGTAGGTAACACCTATCTCTGTGTAAACCTAGGACAGTAGGTAACATCTGTCTCTGTGTAAACCTAGGACAGCAGGTAACACCTGTCTCTGTGTGAACCTAGGACAGTAGGTAACATCTGTCTCTGTGTAAACCTAGGACAGTAGGTAACATCTGTCTCTGTGTAAACCTAGGACAGTAGGTAACATCTGTCTCTGTGTAAACCTAGGACAACAGGTAACACCTGTCTCTGTGTAAACCTAGGACAGTAGGTAACATCTGTCTCTGTGTAAACCTAGGACAGTAGGTAACATCTGTCTCTGTGTAAACCTAGGACACCAGGTAACACCTGTCTCTGTGTAAACCTAGGACAGTAGGTAACACCTGTCTCTGTGTAAACCTAGGACAACAGGTAACATCTGTCTCTGTGTAAACCTAGGACAGTAGGTAACACCTGTCTCTGTGTAAACCTAGGACAGTAGGTAACACCTGTCTCTGTGTAAACCTAGGACAGTAGGTAACACCTGTCTCTGTGTAAACCTAGGACAGTAGGTAACACCTGTCTCTGTGTAAACCTAGGACAGTAGGTAACATCTGTCTCTGTGTAAACCTAGGACAGTAGGTAACACCTGTCTCTGTGTAAACCTAGGAACCCAGGTAACATCTGTCTCTGTGTAAACCTAGGAAGCCAGGTAACATCTGTCTCTGTGTAAACCTAGGAACCCAGGTAACATCTGGCTCTGTGTAAACCTAGGAACCCAGGTAACATCTGTCTCTGTGTAAACCTAGTACAGCAGGTAACATCTGTCTCTGTGTAAACCTAGGACACCAGGTAACATCTGTCTCTGTGTAAACCTAGGACAGTAGGTAACACCTGTCTCTGTGTAAACCTAGGACAGCAGGTACAATCTGTCTCTGTGTAAACCTAGGACACCAGGTAATAACTGTTGCCTTGGTATTCTCCTGTGTTGTGCCTTTGTTGCTCTTAGTCAGGGTGTTACACTGTAAACTGTCCTCAGTGAGGTGGTCAAGGTGTTACACTGTAAACTGTCCTCAGGGAGGTGGTCAAGGTGCTACACTGTAAACTGTCCTCAGGGAGGTGGTCAAGGTGTTACACTGTAAACTGTCCTCAGGGAGCTGGTGAAGGGTTGAACTGTTCCTCAGGAACCTAGTAACATGTTTAGCTTGTTCACTGGGGGTCAAATACTTGCCAGCGTTCGAAAACCACAGTCCACTGGAAATGTGTACGGAAGGTAAAGTCTAATATCGCAACCAAACCTTTTTTTAATGTCATTTGGATTTGCCCTGAATCAAACCTTTTGAGTTTTCTTTGTTTTTATCCCTAAGGGATTTGGCACGCAACAAACAAAAAAATCTCTCTCCCCAAAATATTACCTTTGTTTGCCTCAGTGGGTTGTTGTTTTTACCCAGTTTTCCTTGCACGTCCTCTGCACATTATTGCCACATTTTTCCAAGGCAATTAGACTGGAAGCTTTTCTGAAATGGATAAACATGTGTGTTCTCTGTCAAGCAGGGGTGTTGAGTGTGACACTTGAACCAAGAGGAGAGAACTAAAGCCAACCCGTTTGGTAAAAACAAGGACACGGCACCTCCCGTCCCAGGATTGGACAGGATTTGACCTCTGAAATAACCTTTGAGCTCTGAGTTTTCGTAGAGGTCATCCACGGGTGTATGCCCTGTGTGCCTGTTACCCCTCCCCTCTTTCCCCACAACCGGCCAATAGGATTCTGCTCCTCCTACACATTCACTTTGACTCTATAATAGGTGTTGTATAGAATTAAGCCTGGTGTCATATGTATAGGATGGTACGCAACAATAGGTATAAAGAAAGTACACATGCCTTGGCGTTCTAGTCAAGTCATTTCATTCTCTCTCCTTTTATTTATTGTCTTTCTCCCTCTCTTTCCCTCACTCCCTCTGTTATAGACAATTCTCCCATGCAGTTGTAGTGGAGAGTAAGTCTCCTTATTGTTGTATACATTTTTACAACACTGAGTTAATACGATGTAGCTGAGCTGGTCAGTAGTCAGTCTGTGCAGTGTGTTCTGTACTGAATTGACAATGCCTTTAGGAGAAACACAGAGCCTCTCAGGAATAGGATATCCAGCAGTCACCTGAGAGAGCCACAAACATATTTCAAATGTCTCTAAAAGTCTGCTTTTGTTGTGCCAATAACTCACCACTGACATTTGAGGACTTTTGTGGCTTGGAAAAGAAACTTGGATTTGAGGGGAAACTGCTGGTCACAGTCTCCCACTTGTGAGAGACACTGAGTGAGTATTATTTACACAGTGCATGGCTACTGTAGCTCATAAATGTGTTCCAAGGCCCTGTAGCAAAGGAAACATAGATATAAAAGGGTGGAGGAACATATTCTGACTGATAGGAAGTGAATGGATTGGAATTGTGTACCATTATCTGAATCAATAGTCTAAGGAGTTCCTCCTCTGTTTCAATCTGCCTTGTGTATTTTCCATGACCAAACCACTGGGAAGTGAAGATCATGGAACGTAAGAAACAGCATGTTATTCTTTTCTCTGCTGGTTGCATGTTAGATACGTGTTAGAAACATTGTACTGTACTGTGGATCTACCCCTGGACTCTGTATTGTCATATTGCACTTTAGTGAATGTGGGGAGTATATATCCTCCTTACTACTACCCCATTGTATCCCCAGCTCTCATCCTTTCAAGCTTCTCAGTTCCTGTAGCCTGATCAATGTGTTTCCCTCGTGCTGTTTCAAACTGTCAGCAAAACTCCTGCTTCCTTGTAAGATGGCCACAGACTATGGGTCCCTCCTGTTGATACCCTGGACACGTGTGTAACCTCCCTCTTCAGCCCAAAGGAGTGTAAGTACTACAGGGACTATACAGTATTACTGCAAGACTGTCTATCTGCTGCTGTGGAATACGTTTCTGACCAGAGGAGTATATACAGCAACAACTTGACCACTGAGTTTCCTTCAAGAGAATGGAAGGAAGACTGTGAATCAGGACACTGTAGAGCTGTGAGTAACCCTGACTGTTAATAAAAAGTTAGTGGAACAATGATCCGGGAAGTGAGGGAAGTCATCTACTGCTGGATACAGTTTTTCCTCATGGATTTACCTTTACCACATCAGATGGATTACTTTTCACCATAGAAACAGTGGAACTGGAAACAAGTACAGAACACCAGGTTCTTATCAATACCTAGGTGGTCATAAACTCACAAAGCACATAGGAGTTGGGACTACAGCTTCATCAGTGTAAGACAGGTTCTTATCAATACCTAGGTGGTCATAAACTCACAAAGCACATAGGAGTTGAGACTACAGCTTCATCAGCGTGACACATTGTATTTAGCACCATGGGAGCGGCGCGTGTTAAGCGACGTTTCAGTGCGGTGGTTGACGGGCTGGTAGACGAGGAGGAAGTCATTAAGCTGGCTCTGAGTGTTGCTGACACGGCCAGGGTGGGGGGGAGCACGGGAGGCTCAGGGAGTCCCACCAGTCTCTCTCCCACATACAACCGAAATGGCAAAGCACTCCCCCTGCAGGGCAACGGCAGCAATGCACGGAGGCCCAGCGGAGCCCTGGAGGCAGGAGGAGGGGAAGGATCGATGAAAGGAGGAGGGCGCTCAGGACTGAGGGGCGGGAGGGGCGGAAGTCTGGGGAGAAGGGGAGAAGGCTGTTCGTCCTCGGACCGAGATTCAACACTGTCGTCCCCTTCCTCCTCAAGCCGCCGCCCCCCCCGGCGCTCTAGACGCCGGCCCCGCCACCGCTTTGTGGGCAAGGACGGGCGCTGCAACGTCACCTTCGTCAACATGAGCGAGAGAGGCCAGCGTTACCTCAGCGACCTCTTCACCACCTGCGTGGACATCCGCTGGCGTTGGATGCTAGTCATCTTCTGCCTCTCCTTCCTCCTCTCCTGGCTGCTCTTTGGCTTTGCCTTCTGGCTCATTGCCGCCGCGCACGGGGACTTCGCCATCCGCCTCAACCCCAGCTCGGGTGCCTCTTCCGGGGGAGGAGATGAGTCCGGGGCAGGGGCGGTGGTGGAAGTGGAGGAAACGTGTTTCGTTCAGGTGAACAGCTTTATGGCGGCCTTCCTGTTCTCCCTGGAGACGCAGACATCCATTGGTTACGGCTTCCGCAGCGTGACCGAGGCCTGCCCCCTGGCGGTGATGGCGGTCGTCTTGCAGTGCATTGTGGGCTGCATCATCGACGCCTTCATCATCGGAGCGGTCATGGCGAAGATCGCTAAGCCCAAGAAGCGTAACGAGACGCTGTTGTTCTCTGACACAGCAGTGGTGGCGCTGAGAGACGGGAAACTCTGCATGATGTGGAGGGTGGGGAACCTACGCAAGAGCCACCTGGTAGAGGCACACGTACGTGCACAGCTAATGAAGGTAAGAAAGGAGAGAAGAAGAAGATTGGTTGAGGGATGAAAGAAGGGAGCAAAGAAACTGAAGGGGCTGTAAACAGTAGAAGAGGCAGGACACATCAGTAACTGTAAAGATACTGAAGGGGCTGTAAACAGTAGAAGAGGCAGGACACATCAGTAACTGTAAAGATACTGAAGGGGCTGTAAACAGTAGAAGAGGCAGGACACATCAGTAACTGTAAAGATACTGAAGGGGCCGTAAACATTAGAAGAGGCAGGACACATCAGTAACTGTAAAGATACTGAAGGGGCTGTAAACAGTAGAAGAGGCAGGACACATCAGTAACTGTAAAGATACTGAAGGGGCTGTAAACAGTAGAAGAGGCAGGACACATCAGTAACTGTAAAGATGCTGAAGGATGTAAACAGTAGAAGAGGCAGGACACATCAGTAACTGTAAAGATACTGAAGGGGCTGTAAACAGTAGAAGAGGCAGGACACATCAGTAACTGTAAAGATACTGAAGGGGCTGTAAACAGTAGAAGAGGCAGGACACATCAGTAACTGTAAAGATACTGAAGGGGCTGTAAACATAGAAGAGGCAGGACACATCAGTAACTGTAAAGATACTGAAGGGGCTGTAAACAGTAGAAGAGGCAGGACACATCAGTAACTGTAAAGATACTGAAGGGGCCGTAAACATTAGAAGAGGCAGGACACATCAGTAACTGTAAAGATACTGAAGGGGCTGTAAACAGTAGAAGAGGCAGGACACATCAGTAACTGTAAAGATACTGAATGGGCTGTAAACAGTAGAAGAGGCAGGACACATCAGTAACTGTAAAGATACTGAAGGGCTGTAAACAGTAGAAGAGGCAGGACACATCAGTAACTGTAAAGAGACTGAAAGGGCTGTAAACAGTAGAAGAGGCAGGACACATCAGTAACTGTAAAGATACTGAAAGGGCTGTAAACAGTAGAAGAGGCAGGACACATCAGTAACTGTAAAGATACTGAAGGGGCTGTAAACAGTAAAGAGGCAGGACACATCAGTAACTGTAAAGAGACTGAAAGGGCTGTAAACAGTAGAAGAGGCAGGACACATCAGTAACTGTAAAGATACTGAAGGGGCTGTAAACAGTAGAAGAGGCAGGACACATCAGGAACTGTAAAGATACTGAAGGGGCTGTAAACAGTAGAAGAGGCAGGACACATCAGGAACTGTAAAGATACTGAAGGAGCTGTAAACAGTAGAAGAGGCAGGACACATCAGGAACTGTAAAGATACTGAAGGAGCTGTAAACAGTAGAAGAGGCAGGACACATCAGTAACTGTAAAGAGACTGAAAGGGCTGTAAACAGTAGAAGAGGCAGGACACATCAGTAACTGTAAAGAGACTGAAAGGGCTGTAAACAGTAGAAGAGGCAGGACACATCAGGAACTGTAAAGATACTGAAGGGGCTGTAAACAGTAGAAGAGGCAGGACACATCAGGAACTGTAAAGATACTGAAGGGGCTGTAAAACAGTAGAAGAGGCAGGACACATCAGTAACTGTAAAGATACTGAAGGGGCTGTAAAACAGTAGAAGAGGCAGGAGAGAGAGAGAGAGAGAGAGAGAGAGAGAGAGAGAGATGGAAAGGGATAGGGAGAAGTAGAAAGGGAGAGATGGAAAGTGATGGGGAGAAGTAGAGAGGGAGAGTGATATCAGTGAGCCCATCTGGACTGTACTCTGATGTCTGTGTTTAATGAGAGCTTGTTTTATTCTCCCTCAGGGGTTTAGAAGATTTACCAAGGGATTAATTTCCCCAGGATTCTTTAACTGAAAACCAGTGTGTGTGTGTGTGTGTGTGTGTGTGTGTGTGTGTGTGTGTGTGTGTGTGTGTGTGTGTGTGTGTGTGTGTGTGTGTGTGTGTGTGTGTGTATATAGATAATACTCTTTTCTGGCCATCTGTTAGCAATTTTGGTGAAAGTTTGCGAGGTGGTGTGTGTTCTGACATATTGTCTGCCGGTCTGTATCTATTGTGTTTCATGTGGCCCCTACCTACCACTGCTTTCATTGTCCTGTGGGTTGTAAAGCTCTAGAGCAGGGAGGTGAAGAGAGGGACATTTAGATCTTCTTAAAAGCTTGATCATGTCAAAGTTCAGACGGGGCAGCTTTGATAAGTTTTGGGGGATCATGGCAGAATTGTGTTTCTCAGTGCTGAGGCTGGGGATTGGCTCCTGAAAAAGGTTGTGTAGTAAACCTAGGCCTGTGGAGTTTGGCTGCAGACTGGTGCAGCCAAGAAATATAGGCAGGCGAGAGCTTTCTGTGGAACATAACACTTAAGACTTTGGACTGAACAATACAATATGTTCCTGTATACAATGTAAAAACTAAACACTTAATCACTAACCTCATACCCTCTTTCTTTCCCTTTCTCTAACCCTGTTCTTTCCCCCTCCCCCAGCCGAGGGTGACCCCAGAGGGAGAGTTCCTCCCGCTGGACAACGAGGACGTCAACGTGGGATTTGACACGGGAACCGACCGCATCTTCCTGGTTTCCCCGGTAACCATCGTCCACGAGATCAACGATGAGTCACCGTTTTTCGAGATGGACCGTCGGACTCTGGAGGGCGACACGGAGTTGGAGGTGGTGGTCATTCTGGAGGGTATGGTGGAGGCCACAGCCATGACCACACAGTGTCGCAGCTCCTACCTCGCCTCCGAGATCCTCTGGGGTCACCGCTTCGAACCTGTGCTCTTCGAGAGGAAGAACTGTTACCAGGTAAGAGGGGGAGAGGTCCTATAGAAACAGAAGAGGAAAGAGTTTATGCTCCGCTGGCTTTGTTGTTACGTTTTCCCTTTTTTAGCTTTAGCAGACACTCTTACATTTTAGCCATTTATCCAGCCCCTCTCTTTTTCTTATCCAGAGTGACCCCTCTCTTTTTCTTATCCAGAGTGACCCCTTATCCAGAGTGACCCCTCTTTTTCTTATCCAGTGACCCCTCTCTTTTTCTTATCCAGAGTGACCCCTCTCTTTTTCTTATCCAGAGTGACTTATCCAGAGTGACCCCTCTCTTTTTCTTATCTGACCCCTATCCAGGTGGACTACTCGTTCTTCCACCGGACCTATGAGATTCCCAGCACACCTTCTTGCAGCGCTAAAGAGTTGGCCGAGCAGAAGTACATCCAGGGCTCACGCTCCTCCTTCTGCTACGAGAACGAAGTAGCCCTGCAGCTCGTCTCCCCTGACAATGACCCTGAGGGCAACCCTGGCGGCTGCCCCTCCTCCCTGACCCACCGATCCTCCCTCTCACAACCCACCCACACTAACTAGGGATGCGACAGGCAGAGGGGACAGGAAGTGACCTGGGATCCACAGGAAGTCAGGGACAGACAGAGGGAGAGAGAGGCAGAAAGAGAGACAGGCTTCATAGGAAAAGAGACCAAAGTAGAGAAAGGTAAGTACACGGTTTAGGGAAAAGGACAACATTGAGAGACTGAAGTTGAGAGAGGTGTAGAAAGAGAAACAGAAGACACGACAAAGACGCAGAGAGACAAACGGAGAGAGAGAGATGCTGTATACTGTCAAACAGAGAGAAAAGGACAGACAGATAGGACAGAAAAGGAGAGAGAGGGATAGAAAGAGAAAAAGAGAGAGAGAAGTGTCATTGAAAGGGGTAGATGGGCTGCTGCTACTCTGACTGTGTTAGCTGATTTGGACATAGCGATCTTTCAGAATCATTATGAACCTGTCTGTCTCAGACCCGTCCCGTCAACCAACCGCTACATTCACCACTGGCTCCAGCACCTAGCTGACCACACATACAACACTGACCCCTATTGGCTTCAGTCTGTACCTGCAGCTCCTGTTCAGTTACAACTCACACTGGACACATGGGAGTAAGGTGAAGCTGCCCCCTAGACACTGAGCTATGACCAGTTTAGTGTTTCTGCCCCCTAATGGTGAAGGTTAGGTTTTGGAGAGGCTAAGCTGATCCTAGATCTGTGCCTACGGCTAACTTCTACCCCAAACCTGTGGATGTTGAATACTGTGTGACAGAATGAGGTAAAACGGTGTATTGACATTGAGGGATGTTTGTTGAAAGACAAGGCATTATTGATATGTTTTTGATTCTGGTCATTTGTGTTCTGTCAAGGTTTGAGCAGGTCTGTTGTGTTAGACTGATATGTAGCAAAATGGATACAGAGAAACAGCTGAAAATAAGCAGCGGTTTTAAGCTGTTTCTTTGACTTGTACTGTATGTTGTTATTCTGTATTTATAATGCGAGACTATTATATATTTGCTTTATTTAATCAAACATGTTGCTTGTTCAACTGGGTGCAGTGTCAGCACCACAAAACCATATGAGTGCATAGTCTGGTAACATGTTATTTGAAGGTCTACTTCTAAACTTATGATTGATTGTTTAATATGGTTAACTATGGTTAACAAACAAAGGTTTATAAGTACTTTGTAAGCAGAACTTTTATTAAAATGTTACCTTATGTTATTTTTTAAATTCTACAGTACCCAGCTGAAGGGACAATCTTACGTTAATGTTTACCTCTGTCTTGAACATGAGATTCTGTCACCTGAGATTCTGTGTTCCTCAAACATTTAACTTTGTATGATTTTCCTCAGTGTTTTCTTTATTTAGTTCATTTGCTGAATACTGTATATTTGGTAGAATTTGAAGGGGGAAATGGAGGGATGTTAAAGGTAGACTCAGCGATATGACGTAGATGCAGAAAGTAAACAGCATAGTGGGTCAATTTCCACAACAACTAAGAGTGTTGAAGTGTGAGGCTCAACTCCTCCGCTGTTTAAATACATAGTGAGGGTGTTCCATACCGGTAAAACATGAGCCTATCACAATAATGAAAACAAAATGTTGCCGAGGCTGAGATGGATGGCTGACACTGAGACGCGCGCGGACAGTAGTGGACGCATACATTCTGGCCTAATGACAATCACCAAAATGTCATTACACTTGTTGGTGTTTTGTGTAACAGAGGTCTCTTTCCATCCACCACTGTTTGGGGGCTGGATACATGTTGAGACTGGATGAACATGTAAAGGAGCCCTTTGAAGTGATAGTTTGGCAATCAGATGAAAACATCATGACTGGTGGTTTGTGCCACAGTAGAAGGTAATACATTTTAAAAGTTAAATAACACATCTTTAGTACGAGGCCCACAGAGATCCTAATGAATGAATAGAGATTCCATATGGAATGAATGAATAGAGATTCTATATGTAATGAATGAATAGAGATTCCATATGGAATGAATGAATAGAGATTCTATATGGAATGAATGAATAGAGATTCCATATGGAATGAATGAATAGGTATTCTATATGGAATGAATGAATAGAGATTCTATATGGAATGAATGAATAGAGATTCTATATGTAATGAATGAATAGAGATTCCATATGTAATGAATGAATAGGTATTCTATATGTAATGAATGAATAGAGATTCTATATGTAATGAATGAATAGAGATTCCATATGGAATGAATGAATAGGTATTCTATATGGAATGAATGAATAGAGATTCTATATGTAATGAATGAATAGGGATTCTATATGTAATGAATGAATAGGGATTCTATATGTAATGAATGAATAGATTCTATATGTAATGAATGAATAGAGATTCTATATGCAATGAATGAATAGATTCTATCTGTAATGAATGAATAGAGATTCTATATGGAATGAATGAATAGGGATTATATGTGTAATGAATGAATAGGGATTCTATATGTAATGAATGAATAGGGATTCTATATGGAATGAATGAATAGGGATTCTATGTGTAATGAATCAAATAGAGATTCTATATGTGATGAATGAATAGATTCTATATGTAATGAATGAATAGAGATTCTATATGGAATTGTGTGATCATGTGAACATAGGAGGTCCCATACTGGGAAGAAATGACATCTACTTTCACCCGTGTGTGTGTGTGACTGTGAGAGTGAAGTCCTGCATCTCACTCATCTCAATAACTGCAGTGCTGCTCGTGGCAACGTCATTTAGCTGAGTTTACCTTTAAGGTGACATTGTTGGAAGTGTCCAGGCCTTGGCAGAGCACCCTAAGCTGGGACTGGAAATGGACCGTAAACCTGTTGGACTGCCATGACCACTGGAAGCATGTACTGAGGACCTGAAACGTACAACTGTCACTTCACTGCAGTACGTTTACATAAGGAAAACCTCCCTGACCACTCCCTACATCTTCCTGTTCTTACTGTAAACTGTGAGGGCTCACAACTGCACTGGCGAACCACCTGAGGAGGAATTGAATTTCTGTGACATTCTGTTCTCTGAGAGAGGTTCTGTTCAAAGAATTAGAATGGATGACTAATCCTGAATTCTATGATTCTGCTTTGGTTGGTGTCTGTCTCACACTATGTGGGAGACTAATGCATTGGGTGGTGGCTTCAAAAAGAAGTCTATGGTGTTATTATATAACTAGCACAAGATTTGCAATGTTCAAATTAGATGTTTTTATTGCCTGTCTATTTTGTTGAATCGTGTAACTCTTCTGAAAGTGATGGTTTCTGAAATATGTATACTGATGTTATTGAGAGATGAAGAGTTCTAACTTCTACGTCGCTACTACCACAATATTTAGTCACACTTTACATTAAGTTAAACTGCCATGTGTGGTATTACATAATAACTAAGCCATTATTTCAAATAGAATCTATTCAGTTTCCTTTTCGCAGTATTACAATTCAAAATCATTGGGTTATGCACCTTACCAGCAGATACCATGCACAATATATCATGAATCTACATGATATAACTTCATGTAAAGTGTTGACCAATTGTCTTGACCACTAGATGATACACCAGGGCTGTAATGTTCTACCTACTACAAGGACAGACAACTCTGAAACTTTTACTTGCATCTTTGCACTGAAGTAAATTGACACTATGGATTAACTCAAAGGCAAATATCACATACGTACATACAAAGCACTGTAAAAGCACACAAACGGCTATTGAAATGGCATTTTAAGACGTCACATACTGTATATAGAAAGCAGCACTTCACACACACTGACCTTTTGAACAGGAAACATGGATATTTCACCTTTTAAAGCAGATTCCATGATATGATTTACAACCATATTGATCGGTTATAGTTGGTGTTATTGACATTTATTCAACTTCCGTGTCTTTCCTTATTTTTCTATGTCTCCATGGCCACCGAGTTCTATTTATAGGTGAATGGCCAGTCCCGTCTGCTCCACTTCCTGTGGGGGGGTAACTTGAACCCTGACCACCAGGACTCTTGACCTCTTGACCTCTGCGTTAGTCTTTTTTTTTTACGCATCCCACACAACAACAACATAGCCAGATGGATTACTTGATGACTTCCTGGTTGGTTGCTTTATTAGATTCCAGAATAAAATTGTGATATTGCAGGTCACGGTATGTTGGGATGTACGTTAGTGGAATCAGGTTGTTACTAGCTGTGCTCTATTATTATTTTCTACAGATACCACTGTATACGTTTCCCATCCTTCTCTGTTGTATCACAAAATAAATCACTACTGTTTGTGGCAGAAAGCACTTCCATGTGAAAAAGAATGGCACCATAGAGCAAATAAAACACATTGATTGATTATGAGTCAATTCTGGTTTATTTTGTACTTGAGTCTCAGATTCTCTCATTGTCAAATAAAAGTCTAATTTATTGGTTGCTGAATGGAAAGGTGTAGTTGGTCACAACATAGGCCTGAATATCTGTAAAAGACTGCCGCCATTACAATACAGTGAATTACTGTGTCTTTACTGTGCAAGGTGTGCAGGCTTGTAAACTACATAGAATATGTTATCACGTGTTTATTACCTAAAAACACATTTTTAAAAATTCATGATGCAACAGAAATGATCTATTTTTAGAAGAATACCCAGTCCCATATAATCACAACAATTGATGAGCAATGACTGGTGCACTTTGAGCAGTACTATAGCATGCTGTAGGTGCGGTCGCCAGCCACACATCAACATAGGATTCTTAAGACTCGGAGACGGTAACTGTTAGTAGGAATCTGGGGCGGTCACCTCTTTTAGTAGCCCGGCTTTTCCAATAGACAGTCCTTATGCACAGGTCTAAGATCAGCTTAGTACTTTCTCCAAACCTAGCATTAACCATTTAATTAAACCCAAAACCGACCTTAGATCAATGTCTAGGGACTATTCCGTCCCTCTCCGAGTGACAGACAAGGGATGCTGTCATTAACAAAGAGCGTGCAAATCTCCCTACCCCACCGCGAGAATACTGCATGGGCACCTGCTACTTTACTTCAATTGGGCATTCCACATGTCCGTCAGACTGATGGGACTGCCCAATATTTTGTCTGATTGGTTAGGATTTGTGGCAATTGGGATCTCTCAAGATCCCATTTGTTGTCGCTTGTATCTGTGCCAGTGAAGGGGCTGGACGGGATTCAATGGGCGGGGATTCACAGCAGTTGTAGATTTTCATTCGAAGACTATATTTATTAAGCGGGACTTAAATATAAGTTATTTTTTATTGGTGTATAGACAGGAAGTGATCGTGCTGCCCTGAAGCCGGCGCTTCGCCCTCACCCTTCTGTCTGTCTGTTTTATGATCAGTAGAATGTGTGTGTGCGGCTTCGACTGAGAGAGCGGTGTAATGATAAAAGCCGCATTTGCGGTACGCTCCTCTCACCTCATATAAGTCAGGAAAAAACGGAGAAACCGCCTTATTTCATTCCTCCTCGAGCCCTAGACTTATCCACGTCTCGGAGAACATTGTGAAGGTGAGATATTTAGTTACCAATAGCCAACTCTAATTCAGTCGTAGATAGTCTAATATCCTGCACCGCGACGCATCATATTTCATTGGTGTTGGCTACTTGCTAACCTAGCTAGGTTAGTCTAAATGCGGGTGGAATAACGCCGAAAATTACACCCAATAGGGGACCTTCCAGCGGCGTGCTGCCTGGCCCTCCGGTTAGCATTCAGGCCCACGAATGGTACAAAACGATCACATAGCAAACCGAAAATATTGTAAGCTGTTAGACAGGAGAATGCAAGCAGTTGTAATTATGTTGCATTATTAATGAAGGGTTTATTATAAGTATATTATTATAACGCTATTATGTCTTCTTATCCGTAAGATATTCGTATTATTAACCTATTATTATTCATATTATTATTAGGTTATTATTTAACCCACATTAGTGACTGACCACCCCAAAGCTAACTGTAAGGCTAAATTCCATGCGCTCTCTTTAATGTGGTCCATTGAGTCTATCATTAAGCTATATGCTATAACGAATCCTCTAATCATTATTCATACCTCATGCTCGAGGTGTGGTTGGCGTTTGGCTTCATGGCTTTTGTCGGGTGGTATGGTGTTGCAGGTAGTAGAATGGGAATCTTTCGTATGGCTCCCGTCAGTGGACGCACTAATATTTTGGACGGGGGGAGCTTGCTAGTGTGTCTGTCTGCCTGCCAGCGACAGTTTCAGGCGGTGGTTGAGTCACAATGTCACCGCTGCCACAACACTCGGCTTTATTCCTCAAATTTAAGCGTAAAGAAAATGCGTTACCATGCCCCCCCACCACCACCACACACACACACACACACACACACACACACACACACACACACACACACACACACACACACACACATTCCTCCCGCACCCCCGCATTGACCTCCACACAAACCCCGCAAGTATTGTCTTTAATACTGCACAGTGGTGGTGTATTGTATGCTTAGTTTAGTGTTGCTATGGAAAAAATAAATGGTCTTATTAGGTTTTAGACACCTGGCTGAGTGAGCTACAGTAGCCTGGTCAGCCAGTGATGGACGCCCAAAGACAGCCTTGTTCAGATGTGCTATAAGCTTTTGTTATAATGATAAATGCAGACAGACATGTATAAACAGATGATAAGGAATGCCTCAGGATATCTGATGACTATTTCTGGCCATCCTTCATCTTCCTTCTCTCATCAGTAAGGAAGCTGCACTCTGTCTCTCTGTTTGGAGTGACTCATCAACACTAATCTGCTGTGTGTACACAGTATGACAGACAGACAGGAGTAGGTGTCAGTGCAGGTGTAGACCTACTCAGGCCAGAGACAGAGGGACAGACACAGACAGAAAGACATGGGAGGAATCAGGGTGGTCTGGGTAGAGGACATTCCTCAAGAGTAGACACCTTATCTGTGATGACAGAAAGCTACATACCTTGTGTTTTGGGTCGGGTTGACACTCAGACTCACTTTATGTAATGTATGCAGAGGGGTTCTGCTTCAATCCAAATGATGAGTTGTCATTTATTGGGGTAGACAATATCAGTGTCCTTTAGGAGCCAATAAAGATATAAACAAGCAGTCTATAGATGATTGACACCCTCAGACCAATCACTAAATCAATCCATACTAGTTTTCAGAGACTTCTGAGAAATGGCCTATATGGCAGACTCAGCTTCACTACTCAATGGCTACTAATACACACAGTACTGCCCTTACAATCACACCCATCATGGAGGATTTGATTGTTAAAGCCAGGGATTGGAGGTACATGTTGATATAGAGCTGTCTTTGTCCCACAGTGTTTGACTACTAGAAGTGGTTGACTCGTGACTCCAGCAGAGTGGACTGGACTGTAAAAGGTCCTCTGTGTCTCTGTGTGACCTAATCTTAGTACTGTTGCTATGATAATACAGTAATATCAGCCAACTGTGGAGTAGACCTCCCCTCCTCTCTGCCCCTCTCCCTCTCTCTGCCCCTCTCCCTTTCTCTCTCTCACTCTCCCTCTCTCTGCCCCTCTCCCTTTCTCTCTCTCTCTCTGCCCCTCTCCCTTTCTCTTTCTCTCTCTCTCTCTCTCTCTCTCTGCCCCTCTCCCTTTCTCTCTCTCTCTCTCTCTCTCTCTCTCTCTCTCTGCCCCTCTCCCTTTCTCTCTCTCTCTCTCTCTCTCTGCCCCTCTCTTTCTCTCTCTCTCTCTCTCACTCTCTGTCTCTCTCTGTCTCTCTCTCTCTCTCTCTCTTTCTCTCTGCCCCTCTCCCTTTCTCTTTCTCTCACTCTCTCTCTCTGCCCCTCTCCCTCTCTCTCTCTCCCCCTCTCCCTTTCTCTCTCTAAGCTCTAACTGTCATGTCACTTTACTGAGTCAGTTGATGTATCCCTCTGCTCTCTTCCCCCTGCATCCCTCCATCCATCTCTCTCTCTTCCACCCTGACTGTCTCCTTGATTTGCTCTGTCTTTCAATTATGCCATCTCTGACTATCGGGACAGTATCTGGGCTGTGTGGTCCTACTGCTCTCATTTTCTGTGTGTGTGTGCATTATGTGTGTGTGTGTGTGTTTGGTGTGTGTACTTTCTAGTCTACTACTGCTCTGTTGAGAGGGATCACATCACTGTCAATGTCTGATAGTTAGGCAGTCCTCCTCCACTCACTCACACTCGCATGCATAATCAGTGAAATACACTGCTCTGATTTTCATCTACTATTCAGTCCACTCACGTGACAATGTGACTTAGTGAGAAAATGTCTAACACTGTCTTTCTTGTCTCTTGTCTCTCTCCTTCCCATTACCCATCTCTCTCTCTTTCTCTCTTTCTCTCTCTCTCTCTCTCTTTCTCTCTTTCTCTCTTTCTCTCTCTCTCTCTCTCTCTCTCTATCTCTATCTCTCTCTCATTGCCAGCAGCACCATGTCCAGGCCATCAGGGGGCGGTGTTGCCAGTGATGTCACCCGCTTCCTGTCCACAGGGGCGGTGCCAGGTTCGCCCACTTCCTCTACTCCCACTGGCCACGTATTCTCCGCCTCCAGCCAAGCTGATTGGGCGGCAAAGAGGCTCGTCTGGGTTCCGTCCGAGAAGCACGGCTTTGAGGTGATTGGGCTGGGCGGGGCCAATGGGCGTGGTCAGGGTGGAGGGCAGCCGGTGGTGAGGTTAGGGGGAGGGACGAGTTTTTCAACTAATCAACTAATCATGGTCGTCAATATAGGGCATTGTTAGTTGAAGCAGGTGTTTTAGAGTTGGGCTGGAACAAAAACCAGTGTGCACTGCTGCGCTCCAAGGAGTTGCCCACCTCTTGCCCTACCATGGGGCAAAGCACAGGCCTCCCTGGGTCCATCAGTCCTGTGCAGTTGAGCACGACATTGACAACTACATAGCAGATAAGCACACCATGCATTCAATTGAGATGATTCCATACCATGTCTTAATCATTGTAATGATCTATTTGTTGCATTTCTATCTGCAGCACTCTGAATAGTCCTCATACAGGTGAATAATTAGCTCCAGGCGTGTGCCTGTTTGACAGGTGTGGAAAAGAGAACAGTGTGTTTCTCAAGAAATTCTCAGGAAATTCATTGATCTAGCATTCCCTAAGATGCTATTTCACAGTGTTGGTATAACTTCCTTGTCTTTCGATGCTTCTCTGTACCCCTTCCAACTCTATTCTAGTCTCCTTCTATTGTCAGTGCTGCAGTGTACTAGGGCTTCTAGTTATCCTCTCTCACATTGCTTTAGTCACAGGGCTCTATCTCTCTGTTGGAGCCACACTGCCCTCTGATCTACGTCACTCAGCTCTACATGTTGCATTCTAAACCTCGTCTTTCTATGAGAAGTGGCATCACTTGTAGAACACTTCCACCTCTATCCTTTACCTTGATCACTCTCTTCTTCTCTGTTCTGCTGTGTCCCAGTTTCCACTGTGTTCCAAGGCTCTTTGTGTTCCAATGGGCGCTCTACTCTATAGTATGTCTATACAGGGTATCTCTCTCTGTTTCTCTGCTGTTCTGATATGGAGCTCTATGAATAGAACAATACACTCCTTCAGCCTCCTAATGTTAAAGAGTCCGCAGTAACACACACACACACACACACACAGTCACACACATAGTCACACACACAGTCGTCATTCTACATTCATATTTTAAGTGTGTGGTTAGTCGTATTCTGAGAATGCGGGTGTGTGTGCCAGGCAGAAGTAAATGGTGAACCGAGCAGAACAGAGCAGAATAGAGCAGAACACAGCAGAGCAGAACAGAGCAGAACACAGCAGAGCAGAACAGAGCAGAACACAGCAGAGCAGAATAGAGCAGAACACAGCAGAGCAGAATAGAGCAGAACACAGCAGAGCAGAATAGAGCAGAACACAGCAGAGCAGAATAGAGCAGAGGAGAGCAGAACAGAACAGAGGAGAGCAGAACAGAACAGAGCAGAATAGAACAGAGCAGAGCATAGCAGAACAGAACAGAGGAGAGCAGAACAGAAAAGAGCAGAATAGAACAGAGCAGAGCAGAACAGAACAGAGGAGAGCAGAGCAGAACAGAGGAGAGCAGAACAGAACAGAGGAGAGCAGAGCAGAGCAGAACAGAACAGAGGAGAGCAGAACAGAACAGAGGAGAGCAGAACAGAACAGAGGAGAGCAGAGCAGAACAGAGCAGAACAGAACAGAGGAGAGCAGAGCAGAACAGAGGAGAGCAGAGCAGAACAGAGGAGAGCAGAGCAGAACAGAACAGAGGAGAGCAGAGCAGAACAGAACAGAGGAGAGCAGAGCAGAGCAGAACAGAGGAGAGAAAACAGAGCAGAACAGAACAGAACAGAACAGAGGAAAACAGAACAGAACAGAACAGAACAGAACAGAACAGAGGAAAACAGAGCAGAACAGAACAGAACAGAGGAGAGCAGAACAGAACAGAACAGAGGAAAACAGAGCAGAGCAGAACAGAACAGAGGAGAGCAGAGCAGAACAGAACAGAACAGAGGAGAGCAGAGCAGAACAGAACAGAGGAGAGCAGAGCAGAGCAGAACAGAACAGAGGAGAGCAGAGCAGAGCAGAACAGAGGAAAACAGAGCAGAACAGAACAGAGGAGAGCAGAGCAGAGCAGAACAGAACAGAGAGCAGAGCAGAACAGAACAGAACAGAGGAGAGCAGAGCAGAGCAGAACAGAGCAGAACAGAAGAGAAGAGCAGAGCAGAACAGAGGAGAACAGAGCAGAGCAGAACAGAGGAAAACAGAGGAGAACAGAGCAGAACAGAGGAGAGAAGAACAGAGGAGAACAGAACAGAGGAGAACAGCAGGGTAGCCTAGTGGTTAGAGTGTTGAACTAGTAACCGGAAGGTTGCAAATTCAAACCCCCGAGCTGACAAGGTACACATCTGTCATTCTGCCCCTGAACAGGCAGTTAACCCACTGTTCCTAGGCCATCATTGAAAATAAGAATTTGTTCTTAACTGACTTTCCTGGTTAAATAAAGGTAAAATAAAATAAAAACAGAGCAGAGGAGAACAGAACAGAACAGAGGGGAGGTGATATTAATAATACTCTGAGTAGAAGAGAATGTTTTTGGATTTTCACCCTCCAGACATTATTTCCTAAAGGACTTAATGATGAAATGCCTATGTATGTTATGTTGTGAATTTGAAAATGAATTGTCTCTATTTCAGATTACTCTGGTGTTTTTTGTACAATGTACCCAATGATCAATGAAAGCTTGCTATGTTCTCATTGTGGTTTTACAGACGTGTTTAATACGTCTTATTTACACACTTTATTCAAATATTTATGAAATGCATATTGTTATATTTGGTAGCACTTATTTGCTTTTCCTTCGCCTCCAACCCCTTTCCATGCGTGGAACAGATGTGCGTGGGTCCAGGTCTACATAAGGGTGCTAATTTTAAGAAATTCACAAAAGCTCTGACGAAGGCCGTGAGGCTGATACGTAAGCTTATTAAATATCGGTGATACTATCAAGAGCAGTGTGCGGGTTCCTTTTTCCTTCATCTTGTTCAACTGGTGCCATGCACCTGCAAAAAAGATTGCTCAGATGTGTGAGTGCCTTTAAATTTAGAATTATCATGCATTATTACCATGTGTTATTATCATGCGTTATTATCATGCATTATTACCATGTGTTATTACCATGTGATATTATCATGCTCTGGTACCATGTGTTATTATCATGCGTTATTACCATGTGTTATTATCATGTGTTATTACCATGTGGTATTATCATGCTCTGTCATGTGTTATTACCATGTGGTATTATCATGCTCTGGTACCATGTGTTATTATCATGCGTTATTACCATGTGTTATTATCATGTGTTATTACCATGTGATATTATCATGCGCTATTGTGATGTGTTATTATCATGTGTTATTATCATACGTTATTACCATGTTTTATTATCATGCATTTGTACCATGTGTTATTATCATGCGTTATTACCATGTTATTATCATGCGTTATTACCATGTGTTATTATCATGTGTTATTGTGATGTGTTATTATCATGTGTTATTATCATGTGTTATTACCATGTGATATTATCATGCGTTATTGTGATGTGTTATTATCATGTGTTATTATCATACGTTATTACCATGTTTTATTATCATGCATTTGTACCATGTGTTATTATCATGCGTTATTACCATGTTATTATCATGCGTTATTACCATGTGTTATTATCATGTGTTCTTATCATGTGTTATTACCATGTGTTATTATCATGCGTTATTGTGATGTGTTATTATCATGTGTTATTATCATGTGTTATTACCATGTTTTATTATCATGCGTGTGTACCGATTGTTATTATCATGCGTTATTATGATGTATTATTATCATGAATTTGTACCATGTCTTAGTATCATGCATTTGTACCATGTGTTATTATCATGCGTTATTACCATATGTTATTATCATGCGTTTGCACCATGTGATATTATCATGCGCTATTGTGATGTGTTATTATCATGTGTTATTATCATACGTTATTACCATGTTTTATTATCATGCATTTGTACCATGTGTTATTATCATGCGTTATTACCATGTTATTATCATGCGTTATTACCATGTGTTATTATCATGTGTTATTATCATGTGTTATTACCATGTGTTATTATCATGCGTTATTGTGATGTGTTATTATCATGTGTTATTATAATACATTATTACCATGTGTTATTATCATGCGTTATTGTGATGTGTTATTATCATGTGTTATTATAATACGTTATTACCATGTTTTATTATCATGCCGTTTGTACCAATTGTTATTATCATGCGTTATTGTGATGTGTTATTATCATGTGTTTTTACCATGTCTTCTTATCATGCATTTGTATCATGTGTTATTATCATGAGTTATTATTGTGCATTTGTACCATGTGTTATTATCATGTGTTATTTTTATGCGTTTGTACCATGTGTTATTATCATGCGTTATTGTGATGTGTTATTATCATGTGTTTTACCATGTCTTCTTATCATGCATTTGTACCATGTGTTATTATCATGTGTTATTATTATGTATTTGTACCATGTGTTATTATCGTGTGTTATTATTATGCATTTGTACCATGTGTTATTATCATGTGTTTTTACCATGTCTTCTTATCATGCATTTGTACCATGTGTTATTATCATGTGTTATTATTATGTATTTGTACCATGTGTTATTATCGTGTGTTATTATTATGTATTTGTACCATGTGTTATTATCGTGTGTTATTATTATGTATTTGTACCATGTGTTATTATCATGTGTTATTATTATGCATTTGTACCATGTGTTATTATCATGTGTTATTATTATGCATTTGTACCAATTGTTATTATCATGCGGTATTATTATGTGTTATTATCATGCATTTACCATGTCTTATTATCATTCATTTGTACCATGTCTTATTATCATGCATTTGTACCATGTGTTATTATCATGCATTATTACCATATGTTATTACCATGCGTTTGCACCATGTGTTATTATCATACGTTATTGTGATCTGTTATTATCATGCGTTATTATTATGTGTTTGTACCATCTGTTATTATCATGTTTTATTATCATGCATTATTACCATGTGTTATTACCATGTGTTATTATCATATGTTATTACTATGTCTTATTAATATGTGTTTGTATCATGTGTTATTATCATGTGTTATTATTATGCGTTTGTATCATGTGTTATTATTATGCATTTGTATCATGTGTTATTATCATGTGTTATTATTATGCATTTGTATCATGTGTTATTATCATGTGTTATTATTATGCATTTGTACCATGTGTTATTATCACGTGTTATTTTTATGCGTTTGTACCAATTGTTATTATCATGCGTTATTATTATGTGTTATTACCATGTGTTATTATCATGCGCCTTTACCATGTGTTATTATCATGCATTTGTACCATGTCTTATTATCATGCATTTGTACCATGTGTTATTACCATGCATTATTACCATATGCTATTATCATGCGTTTGCACCATGTGTTTGCACCACATTATCATACGTTATTGTGATGTGTTATTATCATGTGTTATTATCATGTGTTATTATTATGTGTTTGTACCATGTGTTATTATCATGTGTTATTATTATGTGTTATTATCATGTTTTATTATCAGGTGTTATTATTATGTGTTATTATCATGTTTTATTATCATGTGTTATTACCATGTGTTATTATTATGCGTTTGTATCATGTGTTATTATCATGTGTTATTATTATGCGTTTGTACCATGTGTTATTATCATTTGTTATTATTATGTATTTGTACCATGTGTTATTATCATGTGTTATTACTATGCATTTGTACCAATTGTTATTATCATGTGTTATTATTATGTGTTAATTACCATGTGTTATTATCATGTGTTGTTATTATGTATTTCTACCATGTGTTATTATTATGCATTTGTACCATGTCTTATTATCATGTGTTATTATTATGTATTTGTACCATGTGTTATTATCATGTGTTATTATTATGCGTTTGTACCAATTGTTATTATCATGCGTTATTATTATGTGTTATTACCATGTGTTATTATCATGTGCCTTTACCATGTGTTATTATCATGCATTTGTACCATGTGTTATTATCATGCATTTGTACCATGTCTTATTATCATGCGTTATTACCATATGCTATTATCATACGTTATTGTGATGTGTTATTATCATGTGTTTTTACCATGACTTCTTATCATGCATGTGTACCATGTGTTATTATCATGTGTTATTACCATGTGTTATTACTATGTGTTATTATTATGCGTTTGTACCATGTGTTATTATCATGTGTTATTATCATGTGTTATTACCATGTGTTATTATCATGTGTTATTATGCGTTTGTACCATGTGTTATTATCATGTGTTATTATTATGCGTTTGTGCCATGTGTTATTATCATGTGTTATTATTATGCGTTTGTACCATGTGTTATTATCATGTGTTATTATTATGCATTTGTACCATGTGTTATTATCATGTGTTATTATTATGCATTTGTACCATGTGTTATTATCATGTGTTATTATTATGCGTTTGTGCCATGTGTTATTATCATGTGTTATTATTATGCGTTTGTACCATGTGTTATTATCATGTGTTATTATTATGCATTTGTACCATGTGTTATTATCATGTGTTATTATTATGCATGTGTACCATGTGTTATGGCTTGTCATGTCTTGTGCTGTTAGTTGATGTTTCCTGGATCAGTATCTAACTAACCTCTCTGTCCCTTCCCAAACCCTCTCTCTCGCTCTCTCTTCCCCACCTCTCTCTCTCTCTCTCTCCCCTGCCTCCCTCTCTCTCTCTCTCTTCCCCACCTCTCTCTCTCTTTCATGCCTCTCTCTCCCGCTGCCTCTATCTCTCCCCTACCCCCTCTCTCTCTTCCCCACCACTCTCTCTTCCCTACCTCTCTCTCTCTCTTCCCTGCCTTCCTCTCTCCCCCGCCTCTATCTCTCCCCTACCATCTCCCTATTTCCTCCCCCTTCTCCCCGCTCTCGCTCTCACTCCCCCCACCCCAACCCTCCAGTCTGCCAGTATCCGTGAGGAGCGAGGGGATGAGGTAGAGGTGGAGCTAACAGACAGCCAGAGGAAGCTGACCCTGTCCAGGGAGGAGGTCCAGAGGATGAATCCTCCCAGGTTCAGTAAGGTGGAGGACATGGCGGACCTCACCTGTCTCAACGAAGCCTCCGTCCTACACAACCTCAGAGAGAGATACTACTCTGGCTTGATATACGTCAGTGTACATTACACACGCACGCACGCATACACACACACACACACACACACACACACACACACACACACACACACACACACACACACACACACACACACACACACACACAGGACACAATAATACATAAACTCAAACTTGCACAGCATACAAAGGAGAAGTGAAAGTCAAAACAGATGTGTGTATGTACAGTATATACAGTTGAAGTCGGAAGTTTACATCCACTTAGGTTGGAGTCATTAAAACTCATTTGTAAACCACTCCACACATTACTTGTTAACAAACTATAGTTTTGGCAAGTCGGTTAGGACATATACTTCGTGCATGAAAGTCAGGAAAGTCAAAAGAAATCAGCCAAGGTCGCAGAAAAAAAATTGTAGACCTCCACAAGTCTGGTTCATCCTTGGGAGTAATTTCCAACGCCTGAAGTTACCACATTCATCTGTACAAACAATAGTATGCAAGTATAAACACCATGGGACCACGCAACCGTCATAGGTACAAATCTATCGTTCTGCCCCTGAACAGGCAGTTAACCCACTGTTCCTAGGCCGTCATTGAAAATAAGAATTTGTTCTTAACTGACTTGCCTAGTTAAATAAAGGTAAAATAAAATACCGCTCAGGAAGGAGACGCATTCTGTCTCCTAGAGATGAACGTACTTTGGTGCAGAAAGTGCAAATCAATCCCAGAACAACAGCAAAGGACCTTGTGAAGATGATGGAGGAAACAAGTACAAAAGTATCTATATCCACAGTAAAACCAGTCCTGTATCGACATAACCTGAATGGTCGCTCAGGGAAGAAGCCACTGCTCCAAAACCGCCATAAAAAAAGCCAGACTATGGTTTGCAACTGCACATGGGGACAAAGATGGTAGTTTTTGGAGAAATGTCCTCTGGTCTGATGAAATAAAAATAGAACTGTTTGGCCATAATGACCATCGTTATGTTTGGAGGAAGAAGGGGGAGGCTTGCAAGCCAAAGAACACCATCCCAACCGTGAAGCACGGGGGTGGCAGCATCATGTTGTGGGTGTGCTTTGCTGCAGGAGGGACTGGTGCACTTCACAAAACAGATGGCATCATGAGGATGGAAAATTATGTGGATATAATGAAGCAACATCTCAAGACATCAGTCAGGAAGTTAAAGCTTAGTCCAAATGGACAATGACCCAAAGCATACTTCCAAAGTTGTGGCAAAATGGCTTAAGGACAACAAAGTCAAGGTATTGGAGTGGCCATCCCAAAGCTCTGACCTCAATCCTATAGAAAATTTGCTGGCATTACTGAAAAAGCGTGTGCGAGCAAGGAGGTCTACAAACCTGACTCAGTTACACCAGCTCTGTCAGGAGGAATGGAACAAAATTCATGCAACTTATTGTGGGAAGCTTGTGGAATGCTACCCGAAACTTTTGACCCAAGTTAAACACTTTAAAGGCAATGCTACCAAAAACGAATTGAGTGTATGTAAACTTCTGACCAACTGGAAATGTGATGAAAGAAATAAAAGCTGAAATAAATTATTCTCTCTACTATTATTCTGACATTTCACATTCTTAAAATAAAGTGGTGATCCTAACTGGCCGAAGACAGGGAATGTTACTAGGATTAAATGTCAGGAATTGTGGAAAACTGAGTTTAAATGTATTTGGCTAAGGTGTATGTCAACTTCCGACTTCAACTGGATAAGCACAAGATAAACACGTCACACCGTGTGTGCATGTGTGGGCATGTGTGTGCGTGTGCGAGCATGCGTGTGAGTGTGTGTGTGTGTGTGTGTGAGAGAGAGAGAGAGAGAGAGAGAGAGAGAGAACAGAAGTCCCCACAACAATAGTAAACAAACAAACATTTTACCAACTGGGGACATTTTGTTAGTCCCCACAGGGTCAAATGCTATTTCTCGGGGGTTCAGGGTTAAGGTTAGAAATAGTGTTAAGGTTAGAATTAGGTTTAGTGTTAGGAGCTAGGGTCTGTTTATGGGTTAGGGTTAGTTTATGGGTTAGGGTTAGGAGCTAGTGTTAGTTTATGGGTAAGGGTTAGGAGCTAGGGTTAGTTTATGCGTTAGGGTTAGGAGCTAGGGTTAGTTTATGGGATAGGGTTAGTTTATGGGTTAGGGTTAGGCGTTAGGGTTAGTTTATGGGTAAGGGTTATGAGTTAGGGTTAGTTTATGGGTAAGGGTTAGGAGCTAGGGTTAGTTTATGGGTTAGGGTTAGGAGCTAGTGTGAGTATATGGGTAAGGGTTAGGAGCTAGGGTTAGTTTATGGGTAAGGGTTAGGAGTTAGGGTTAGGTTATGAGTTTGGGTTAGTTTATGGGTAAGGGTTAGGAGAGGGTTAGTTTATGAGTCAGGGTTAGTTTATGGGTTAGTTTATGGGTTAGGGTTAGGAGCTAGGGTTAGTTTATGGGTAAGGGTTAGTTTATTGCTAAGGGTTAAGAGTTAGGGTTAGGAGCTAGGGTTAGTTTATGGCTAAGGGTTAGGAGTTAGGGTTAGTTTATGGGTAAGGGTTAGGAGCTAGGGTTAGTTTATGGGTTAGGGTTAGTTAGGAGCTAGGGTTAGTGTATGGGTTAGGGTTAGTTTATGGGTAAGGGTTAGGAGCTAGGGTTAGTTTATGGGTTAGGGTTAGGAGCTAGGGTTAGTTTATGGGTTAGGGTTAGTTTATGGGTAAGGGTTAGGAGCTAGGGTTAGTTTATGGGTTAGGGTTAGGAGCTAGGGTTCGTTTATGGGTTACGGTTAGGAGCTAGGGTTAGTTTTAGCGCAAGGTTTAGGAGCTAGGGTTAATTTTAGTGTAAGGGTTAGAAGCTAGGATTAGTTTATGGGTAAGGGTTAGTAGCTAGTGTTAGTTTATGGGTTAGGGTTAGGAGCTAGTGTTAGTTTATGGGTAAGGGTTAGGAGCTAGGGTTAGTTTATGGGTAAGGGTTAGGAGTTAGGATTAGTTTATGGGTAAGGGTTAGTTTATGGGTAAGGGTTAGGAGTTAGGGTTAGGGTTAGGAGCTAGGGTTAGTTTATGGGTAAGGGTTAGGAGTTAGGGTTAGTTTATGGGTAAGGGTTAGTTCATGGGTTAGGGTTAGGAGCTAGGGTTAGTTTATGGGTAAGGGTTAGGAGCTATGGTTAGTTCATGCGTTAGGGTTAGGAGCTAGGGTTAGTTTATGGGTTAGGGGTAGTTAGGAGCTAGGGTTAGTGTATGGGTTAGGGTTAGTTTATGGGTAAGGGTTAGGAGCTAGGGTTAGTTTATGGGTTAGGGTTAGGAGCTAGGGTTAGTTTATGGGTTAGGGTTAGTTTATGGGTAAGGGTTAGGAGCTAGGGTTAGTTTATGGGTTAGGGTTAGGAGCTAGGGTTCGTTTATGGGTTACGGTTAGGAGCTAGGGTTAGTTTTAGCGCAAGGTTTAGGAGCTAGGGTTAATTTTAGTGTAAGGGTTAGAAGCTAGGGTTAGTTTATGGGTAAGGGTTAGTAGCTAGTGTTAGTTTATGGGTTAGGGTTAGGAGCTAGTGTTAGTTTATGGGTAAGGGTTAGGAGCTAGGGTTAGTTTATGGGTAAGGGTTAGGAGTTAGGGTTAGTTTATGGGTAAGGGTTAGTTTATGGGTAAGGGTTAGGAGTTAGGGTTAGGGTTAGGAGCTAGGGTTAGTTTATGGGTAAGGGTTAGGAGTTAGGGTTAGTTATGGGTAAGGGTTAGTTCATGGGTTAGGGTTAGGAGCTAGGGTTAGTTTATGGGTAAGGGTTAGGAGCTATGGTTAGTTCATGGGTTAGGGTTAGGAGCTAGGGTTAGTTTATGGGTTAGGGTTAGTTAGGAGCTAGGGTTAGTGTATGGGTTAGGGTTAGTTTATGGGTAAGGGTTAGGAGCTAGGGTTAGTTTATGGGTTAGGGTTAGGAGCTAGGGTTAGTTTATGGGTTAGGGTTAGTTTATGGGTAAGGGTTAGGAGCTAGGGTTAGTTTATGGGTTAGGGTTAGGAGCTAGGATTCGTTTATGGGTTACGGTTAGGAGCTAGGGTTAGTTTTAGCGCAAGGTTTAGGAGCTAGGGTTAATTTTAGTGTAAGGGTTAGAAGCTAGGATTAGTTTATGGGTAAGGGTTAGTAGCTAGTGTTAGTTTATGGGTTAGGGTTAGGAGCTAGTGTTAGTTTATGGGTAAGGGTTAGGAGCTAGGGTTAGTTTATGGGTAAGGGTTAGGAGTTAGGATTAGTTTATGGGTAAGGGTTAGTTTATGGGTAAGGGTTAGGAGTTAGGGTTAGGGTTAGGAGCTAGGGTTAGTTTATGGGTAAGGGTTAGGAGTTAGGGTTAGTTTATGGGTAAGGGTTAGTTTATGGGTTAGGGTTAGTTTATGGGTAAGGGTTAGGAGCTATGGTTAGTTCATGCGTTAGGGTTAGGAGCTAGGGTTAGTTTGTGGGATAGGGTTAGTTTATGGGTTAGGGTTAGGCGTTAGGGTTAGTTTATGGGTAAGGGTTATGAGTTAGGGTTAGTTTATGGGTAAGGGTTAGGAGCTAGGGTTAGTTTATGGGTAAGGGTTAGGAGTTAGGGTTAGGTTATGAGTTTGGGTTAGTTTATGGGTAAGGGTTAGGAGAGGGTTAGTTTATGAGTCAGGGTTAGTTTATGGGTTAGTTTATGGGTTAGGGTTAGGAGCTAGGGTTAGTTTATGGGTAAGGGTTAGTTTATTGCTAAGGGTTAAGAGTTAGGGTTAGGGTTAGGAGCTAGGGTTAGTTTATGGGTAAGGGTTAGGAGTTAGGGTTAGTTTATGGGTAAGGGTTAGGAGCTAGGGTTAGTTTATGGGTTAGGGTTAGTTAGGAGCTAGGGTTAGTGTATGGGTTAGGGTTAGTTTATGGGTAAGGGTTAGGAGCTAGGGTTAGTTTATGGGTTAGGGTTAGGAGCTAGGGTTAGTTTATGGGTTAGGGTTAGTTGATGGGTAAGGGTTAGGAGCTAGGGTTAGTTTATGGGTTAGGGTTAGGAGCTAGGGTTAGTTTATGGGTTATGGTTAGGAGCTAGGGTTAGTTTATGGGTTATGGTTAGGAGCTAGGGTTAGTTTTAGCGCAAGGTTTAGGAGCTAGGGTTAATTTTAGTGTAAGGGTTAGAAGCTAGGATTAGTTTATGGGTAAGGGTTAGTAGCTAGTGTTAGTTTATGGGTAAGGGTTATGAGCTAGGGTTAGTTTATGGGTAAGGGTTAGGAGTTAGGGTTAGTTTATGGTAAGGGTTATGAGTTAGGGTTAGGTTATGAGTTAGGGTTAGTTTATGGGTAAGGGTTAGGAGTTAGGGTTAGGAGTTAGGGTTAATTTATGGGTAAGGGTTAGGAGTTAGGGTTAGTTTATGGGTAAGAGTTATGAGTTAGGGTTAGTTTATGGGTTAGGGTTAGTTTATGGGTTAGGGTTAGTTTATGGTTTGGGTTAGTTTATGGGTTAGGGTTAGGAGCTAGGGTTAGTTTATGGGTAAGGGTTAGGAGTTAGGGTTAGTTTATGGGTAAGGGTTAGGAGTTAGGGTTAGTTTATTGGTAAGGATTAGTTTATGGTTAAGGGTTAGTTTATGGGTAAGGGTTAGGAGCTAGGGTTAGTTAATGGGTTAGGGTTAGGAGCTAGGGTTAGTTTATGGGTTATGGTTAGGAGCTAGGGTTAGTTTTAGCGCAAGGTTTAGGAGCTAGGGTTAATTTTAGTGTAAGGGTTAGAAGCTAGGATTAGTTTATGGGTAAGGGTTAGTAGCTAGTGTTAGTTTATGGGTAAGGGTTATGAGCTAGGGTTAGTTTATGGGTAAGGGTTAGGAGTTAGGGTTAGTTTATGGGTAAGGGTTATGAGTTAGGGTTAGGTTATGAGTTAGGGTTAGTTTATGGGTAAGGGTTAGGAGTTAGGGTTAGGAGTTAGGGTTAATTTATGGGTAAGGGTTAGGAGTTAGGGTTAGTTTATGGGTAAGAGTTATGAGTTAGGGTTAGTTTATGGGTTAGGGTTAGTTTATGGGTTAGGGTTAGTTTATGGTTTGGGTTAGTTTATGGGTTAGGGTTAGGAGCTAGGGTTAGTTTATGGGTAAGGGTTAGGAGTTAGGGTTAGTTTATGGTTAAGGGTTAGTTTATGGGTAAGGGTTAGGAGCTAGGGTTAGTTAATGGGTAAGTGTTAGTTTATGGGTAAGGGTTAGGAGTTAGGTTTAGGGTTAGGAGCTAGGGTTAGTTTATGGGTAAGGGTTAGGAGTTAGGGTTAGTTTATGGGTAAGGGTTAGGAGTTAGGGTTAGTTTATGGGTAAGGTTTAGTTTATGGGTACGGGTTAGGAGCTAGGGTTTGTTTATGGGTAAGGGTTAGGAGCTAGGGTTTGTTTATGGGTAAGGGTTAGGAGCTAGGGTTAGTTTATGGGTTAGGGTTAGGAGCTTGGGTTAGTTTATGGGTTAGGGTTAGGAGCTAGTGTTAGTTTATGGGTAAGGGTTAGGAGCTAGGGTTAGTTTATGGGTAAGGGTTAGTTTATGGGTAAGGGTTAGGAGCTAGGGTTAGTTTATGGGTAAGGGTTAGTTTATGGGTAAGGGTTAGGAGCTAGGGTTAGTTCATGGGTTAGGGTTAGGAGCTAGGGTTAGTTTATGGGTTAGGGTTAGGAGTTAGGGTTAGTTTATGGGTAAGGGTTATGAGTTAGGGTTAGTTTATGGGTAAGGGTTAGGAGCTAGGGTTAGTTTACGGGTTAGGGTTAGGAGCTAGTGTTAGTATATGGGTAAGGGTTAGGAGCTAGGGTTAGTTTATGGGTAAGGGTTAGGAGTTAGGGTTAGGTTATGAGTTAGGGTTAGTTTATGGGTAAGGTTTAGTTTATGGGTACGGGTTAGGAGCTAGGGTTAGTTTATGGGTAAGGGTTAGGAGTTAGGGTTAGTTTATGGGTAAAGGTTAGGAGTTAGGGGTAGTTTATGTGTAAGGGTTAGTTTATGGGTAAGGGTTAGTTTATGGCTAAGGGTTAGGAGTTAGGGTTAGGATTAGTTTATGAGTAAGGGTTAGGAGTTAGGGTTAGTTTATGGGTAAGGGTTAGGAGCTAGGGTTAGTTTATGGGTTAGGGGTAGTTAGGAGCTAGGGTTAGTTTTTATGGGTTAGGGTTAGTTTATGGGTAAGGGTTAGGAGCTAGGGTTAGTTTAAGGGTTAGGGTTAGGAGCTAGGGTTAGTTTATGGGTTAGGGTTAGTTTATGGGTAAGGGTTAGGAGCTAGGGTTAGTTTATGGGTTAGGGTTAGGAGCTAGGGTTAGTTTATGGGTTATGGTTAGGAGCTAGGGTTAGTTTTAGCGCAAGGTTTAGGAGCTAGGGTTAATTTTAGTGTAAGGGTTAGAAGGTAGGATTAGTTTATGGGTAAGGGTTAGTAGCTAGGTTTAGTTTATGGGTTAGGGTTAGGAGCTAGGGTTAGTTTATGGGTTATGGTTAGGAGCTAGGGTTTGTTTATGGGTTAGGATTAGGATATAGGGTTAGTTTATGGGTACGGGTTAGGAGCTAGGGTTAGTTTATGGGTTATGGTTAGGAGCTAGGGTTAGGATTAGGATATAGGGTTAGTTTATGGGTAAGGGTTAGGAGCTAGGGCTAAGTTTAGGGTTAGGGGTTATGGAAAATTGGATTTTGAATGGGACTGAATTGTGTGTCCCCACGAGGTTAGTTGTACAAGACTGTGTGTGTATGGGGGGGGTTACTCTGTAGAGAGAACTGTGACATCAGTGTAACTGATATAAGAGGAGGGGTTGTGTTACATCACAGTCATTTATATAAGAGAGGAGAAGGATGGAGGAAAAAGGAGAGCTGCATCTCCTGTTTCGTGACTATGAACCAAAGAAGGGAGGGATGAGAGAGATAGAAAGAGGAAGATAAATGGATAGAAAGGAAGATAGATAAGAAGAAAGAAAGAAAAATAAGTGTTGCGGAACTTTGATATGAAGAATGTGTCAGAAAGAGTTAGAATGTGACATAGTGAACGACACTTTCTATTGTATATCTATGTTAAGGTATTTGAAGGCTGTTTCTTGTTTATCTAATCTGCTTTAGAGAAAGAGAGATAGAGAGAAAATTGGGGATTTTGGTGGACAAGGCAGTATACTGACCCTCATATTTCAGTCCACCACACACACACACACACACATACTGTATGTGTGGATTATCAGGGAAGGGTGTGAGAGGAGGTGGATGGTTCGGGGTGACCAGTCAGAATCCACAGAGTCATCTTGTTATCAGTACCGTTACACTGTTGCCTGCATATATCATTCATTAACCTGTGTTGTAGCACTAGCTGGTTGATTGATTATCCTGACAGCTATCTTTCTTTTTCATTACAAATGCCTCCTTACACATTCCACCTGACCCCACTCATACTGTAGGTTAATGTGTCCTACTCATACTGTAGGTTAATGTGTCCTACTCATACTGTAGGTTAATGTGTCCTACTCATACTGTAGGTTAATGTGTCCTACTCATACTGTAGGTTAATGTGTCCTACTCATACTGTAGGTTAATGTGTCCTACTCATACTGTAGGTTAATGTGTCCTACTCATACTGTGGGTTAATGTGTCCTACTCATACTGTGGGTTAATGCGTCCTACTCATACTGTAGGTTAATGTGTCCTACTCATACTGTAGGTTAATGTGTCCTACTCATACTGTAGGTTAATGGGGGGGGGGATGTTGGGCGGGATTGACCCTCCCTCTCCTAATGTTGCTGTTATATGACTCAGATTAGGTGTGTGTGTGATATGACATTGCCTGGCTTAATGGCTGGGTCTAGGCATTGGGAGGGCATGGGTCATTGAGATTAAGCATGGTATTTTAGTTATTATTGAACTTTGTGTATATTTATCCTGGGTGTGTGTGTTTGCAGACATACTCGGGCCTGTTCTGTGTGGTGATCAACCCCTATAAGAACCTGCCCATCTACACAGAGTCTATAGTGGAGATGTACCGAGGGAAGAAACGCCATGAGATGCCCCCTCACATCTACGCTATATCAGAGGCTGCCTACCGCAGCATGCTACAAGGTAACCCTAACCCCTGACCCCCTCACATCTACGCTATATCAGAGGCTGCCTACCGCAGCATGCTACAAGGTAACCCTAACCCCTGACCCCCTCACATCTACGCCATATCAAAGAAATGTATGATTTTCATATGCGCATTTTCGTGGAATAGTTTCATTTCAATAATAATGTTTTAATTTCTCAAAATCATTGTCACGTGGTTAATCATAAAAATATTAATTCAAATGAATAAACTCTAAAAGTAAAATTTTACTAATGCGAGAGCACCAGCCTCTGCCTTATGGACACATTGTGAGGCTACACCGTGATCATTGGCGGCTAAATAGCCTAATTGAGCGCATGGAACTCAGTCGATGGCCATGCAGCCCAGAGATGGCCAATGCAGCCCAGAGATGGCCAATGCAGCCCAGAGATGACCAATGCAGCCCAGAGATGGCCAATGCAGCCCAGAGATGGCCAATGCAGCCCAGAGATGACCAATGCAGCCCAGAGATGGCCATGCAACCCAGAGATGGCCAATGCAGCCCAGAGATGGCCAATGCAGCCCAGAGATGGCCAATGCAACCCAGAGATGGCCATGCAACCCAGAGATGGCCAATGCAGCCCAGAGATGGCCATGCAACCCAGAGATGGCCAATGCAGCCCAGAGATGGCCAATGCAACCCAGAGATGGCCATGCAACCCAGAGATGGCCAATGCAGCCCAGAGATGGCCATGCAACCCAGAGATGGCCATGCAACCCAGAGATGGCCAATGTAGCCCAGAGATGGCCAATGCAGCCCAGAGATGGCCATGCAACCCAGAGATGGCCAATGCAGCCCAGAGATGGCCATGCAACCCAGAGATGGCCATGCAACCCAGAGATGGCCAATGCAGCCCAGAGATGGCCATGCAACCCAGAGATGGCCAATGTAGCCCAGAGATGGCCAATGCAGCCCAGAGATGGCCATGCAACCCAGAGATGGCCAATGCAGCCCAGAGATGGCCATGCAACCCAGAGATGGCCATGCAACCCAGAGATGGCCAATGCAGACCAGAGATGGCCATGCAACCCAGAGATGGCCAATGCAGCCCAGAGATGGCCAATGCAGCCCAGAGATGGCCAATGCAGCCCAGAGATGGCCAATGCAGCCCAGAGATGGCCAATGCAGCCCAGAGATGGCCAATGCAGCCCAGAGATGGCCATTGCAACCCAGATATGGCCAATGCAGCCGTTGGCCCATAACTTCCGTTGTCAACTAAGTAAAAATACTTAAAGCCAACAAATTAAAACTGTCAAATATACGGATGAAAATTCTGGTTCTTTCAATCACATTCATCAACAGTTGAAGTCAGAAGTTTACATACACTTAGGTTGGAGTCATTAAAACCTGTTTTTCAAACACTCCACAAATTTCTTGTTAACAAACTATAGTTTTGTCATGTCAGTTAGGACATCTACTTTGTGCAAGACAAAAGTCATTTTTCCAACAATTGTTTACAGACAGATTATTTAATTTATAATTTACTGTATCACAATTCCAGTGGATGAGAAGTTTACATACACTAAGTTGACTGTGCCTTTAAACAGCTTGGAAAATTCCAGAAAATGATGTCATGGCTTTAGAAGCTTCTGATAGGCTAATTGACATCATTTGAGTCAATTGGAGGTGTACCTGTGGATGTATTTCAAGGCATACCTTCAAACTCACTGCCTCTTTGCTTGACAGCATGGAAAAATCAAAATATATCATCCAAGACCTCAGAAAAGAATGGTAGACCTCCACAAGTCTGGTTCATCCTTGGGAGCAATTTCCAAACACCTGAAGTTACCACGTTCATCTGTACAAACAATAGTATGCAAGTATAAACACCATGGGACCACACAGCCGTCATACCGCTCAGGAAGGTGCAAAAAGTGCAAATCAATCCCAGAACAGCAGCAAAGAATCTTGAGAAGATGCTGGAGGAAACAGGTACAAAAGTATCTATATCCGTATCTATAAAACGAGTCCTATATCAACATAACCTGAAAGGCCGTTCAGCAAGGAAGAAGCCACTGCTCCAAACCGCCATAAAAAAAGACAGACTACGGTTTGCAACTGCACATGGGGACAAAGATTTACTTTTTGGAGAAATCTCCTCTGGTCTGATGAAACAAAAATACAACTGTTTGGCCATAATGACCATTGTTATGCTTGGAGGAAAAAGGGTGAGGCTTGCAAGCCGAAGAACACCATCCCAACCGGGAAGCACAGGGTGGCAGCATCATGCTGTGGGGTGCTTTGCTGCAGGAATGACTGGTGCACTTCACAAAATAGATGGCATCATGAGGAAGGGAAATTATGTGGATATATTGAAGCAACATCTCAAGACATCAGTCAGGAAGTTAAAGCTTGGTCACATATGGGTCTTCCAAATGGACAATGACCCCAAGCATACTTCCGAAGTTGTGGCAAAATGGCTTAAGGACAACAAAGTCAAGGTATTGGAGTGGCCATCACAAAGCCTTGACCTCAATCCCATAGAAAATGTGTTGGCATTACTGAAAACGCGTGGGCGAGCAAGGAGGCCTACAAACCTGACTCCGTTACACCAGCTCTGTCAGGAGGAATGGGCCAAAATTCACCCAACTTAATGTGGGAAGCTTGTGGAAGGCTACCCGAAACGTTTGACCCAAGTCAAACAATTTAAAGGCAATGCTACCAAAAACTAATTGAGTGTATGTAAACTTCTGACCCACTGGGAATGTGATGAAAGAAATAAAAGCTGAAATAAATGATTTTCTCTACTATTATTCTGACATTTCACATTCTTAAAATGAAATGGTGATCCTAACTGACAGGGACTTTTTATTCGGATTAAATGTCAGGAATTATGAAAACTGAGTCCTCTTGATTCTAGCCATCCCGGATCCGGGATCGTGAATACAGCCTCAAGCTCATTACCATAACGCAACGTTAACTATTCATGAAAATCGCAAATTAAATGAAATAAATATATTTGCTCTCAAGCTTAGCCTTTTGTTAACAACACTGTCATCTCAGATTTTCAAAATATGCTTTTGAACCATAGCTAAACAAGCATTTGTGTAAGAGTATTGATAGCCTAGCATAGCATTTAGCCTAGCATTCAGCATGCAACATTTTCACAAAAACAAGAAAAGCATTCAAAATAAAATAATTTACCTTTGAAGAACTTCAGATGTTTTCAATGAGGAGACTCTCAGCTAGATAGCAAATGTTCCGTTTTTACAAAAATATTATTTGTGTAGGACAAATCGCTCCGTTTTGTTCATCACGTTTGGCTACGAAAACAACCTGTATCCAGGAGTGTAATTCTCTAGGCAAGCTCATTAGCATAACGCAACGTTAACTATTCATGAAAATCGCAAATGAAATGAAATAAATATATTAGCTCTCAAGCGCCTTTTGTTAACAACACTGTCATCTCAGATTTTCAAAATATGCTTTTGAACCATAGCTAAACAAGCATTTGTGTAACAGTATTGATAGCCTAGCATAGCATTAAGCCTAGCATTCAGCAGGCAACATTTTCACAAAAACAAGAAAAGCATTCAAATAAAATAATTTACCTTTGAAGAACTTCAGATGTTTTCAATGAGACTCTCAGTTAGATAGCAAATGTTCAGTTTTTACAAAAATATTATTTGTGTAGCCAATCGCTCCGTTTTCTTCATCACGTTTGGGTAAGAAAAAACCCGAAAATTAAGTCATTAAAACGCTAACTTTTTTCCAAATTAACTCCATAATATCGACAGAAACATGGCAAACGTTGTTTAGAATCAATCCTCAAGGTGTTTTTCACATATCTATTCGATGATAAGTCATTCGTGGCAGTTTAGTTTCTCCTCTGAAGAAATGGAACGCGCATGGACCTGGAGATTACGCAATAATTTTGACGCATGACACCGGGCGGACACCTGGTAAATGTAGTCTCTTATGGTCAATCTTCCAATGATATGCCTACAAATACGTCACAATGCTGCAGACACCTTGGGGAAACGACAGAAAGGGCAGGCTCATTCCTGGCGCATTCACAGCCATATAAGGAGACATTGGAACACAGCGCCTTCAGAATCTGGGGCATTTCCTGTATGAAATTTAATCTTGGTTTCTGGCCTGTAGCATTAGTTCTGGGGCACTCACAGATAATATCTTTGCAGTTTTGGAAACATCAGAGTTTTTTCTTTCCAAAGCTGTCAATTATATGCATAGTCGAGCATCTTTTCGTGAACAAAATATAAACAAATAAACAAAATATCTTGTTTAAAACGGGAACGTTTTTTATCCAAAAATTAAAAGAGCGCCCCCTATCTCGAAGAAGTTAAATGTATTTGGCTAAGGTGTATTTACACTTCCGACTTCAACTGTAGGCCTTTTCCCACGTACGCTGCCTGTGGAAGACTTCCTCATATTCCATTTCTCTCCTGTTCTATTGGTTTTCATATCAACTTTCCTTCGTTGTCCTGAAGCCAAATGCACAATCCTAGTCATATTAGCAACCCATTCTAGTTGTTGCATCTTTTGATTCACTCTCTTTCTAAGTTTCTAACAGATATTTTTTTTATTTCCCTTTTTCTCCCCAATTTCTTGATATCCAATTACGATCTTGTCTCATCCCTCAACTCCCCAATGGAATCGGGAGAGGCTAAGGTAGAGTCATGCGTCTTCCGAAACATGACCCGCCAAACCGAGCTTCTTAACACCCTCCCGCTTAACCCAGAAGCCAGTTGCACCAACGTGTCGGAGGAAACACTGTTAAACTTACAACCGTAGTCAGCCTGCAGGCGCCCGGCCTGCCACAAGGAGTCGCTAGAGCACAATGAGCCAAGTAAAACCCGCCCGGCCAAAACTAACCCGGACGACGCTGGGCCAATTGTGCGCCGCCCTCTGGGACTCCCTGTCACAGCCAGTTGTGACACAGCCTGGGATCAAACTCGGGTCTGTAGTGACACCTCAAGCACTACGATGCAGTGCCTTAGACCGCTGCGCCACTCGGAAGTCCTGAAAATATATTTTTATTGGCTAATTCATTACAGGAGTTGCATGTTTTGTTCAGATGAATACCATAATGTAAATGTGATTTCTGTCATTCTGAGCACCGTGAGTGAACGCCCTAAGGGGTTACACAACCAATGCAAATGTGTCTGATACATTTCTCAAATGGCCAGTAAATGATAACCTTCCCGGCCACATTGTTTGGTGCCACATTTTCCCAACGGACACCCTGCTGACAGTGTAAATACCATACAGGGCGGCAGGGTAGCCTAGTGGTTAGAGTGGTGGACTAGTAACCGGAAGGTTGCTAGTTCAAACCCCTGAGCTGACAAGGTACAAATCTGTCATTCTGCCCCTGAACAGGCAGTTAACCCACTGTTCCTAGGCCATCATTGAAAATAAGAAATTGTTCTTAACTGACTTGCCTAGTTAAATAAAGGTTAAATAAAATATACAGTGCATTCAGACCCCTTGACTTTTTCCACATTTTGTTACATTACAGCCTTATTCTAAAGTTTTCTTCCCTCGTCAATCTACACCCAATATCCCATAATGACAAAGCAAAAACAGGTTGTTAGAAATTGGTGGCTCCAAACTTCATCCATTTAAGAATGATGGAGGCCACTGTGTTCTTGGGGACCTTCGATGCTGCATCCATTTTTTGGTACCCTTCCCCAGATCTGTGCTTCGACACAATCCTGTCTTGGAGCTCTACGGACAATTGCTTTGACCTCATGGCTTGGTTTTTGCTCTGACATGCACTGTCAACTGTCACTGTCATCCTTATATAGACAGGTGTGTGCCTTTCCAAATCATGTCCAATCAAATTAATTTACCACAGGTGGACTCTAATCAAGTTGTAGAAACATCTCAAGGATGATCAATGGAAACAGGATGAACCTGAGCTCAATTTCTAGTCTCATAGTACAAGGTCTGAATACTTGTGTATTCGCATTGTCATTATGGGGTATTGAGTGTAAATTGATGATTAAAAAAACTCTATTTTAGAATAAGGCTGTAATGTAACAAAATGTGGAAAAAGGGAAGGGGTCTGAATACTTTCTGAATGCAGTGTAAATCCATGTTTTTTGTGGAAGCATATTGAAACAATGGCAATGAGAATATCTCTGCAAATGGCAGTAGTAATTACAGTTCATTCCAGGACTTTTCCCACGCCACATGTATTATGATAGGAGCGTGACAAACAGACACGGATTGCTCCACTCCTCCATTAAAACCGGTTAGAGACAGATTGAGCAACGTTTCTGCCCCGAGGTCATTTCATTAGACGACAACTCTCTCTCTCTCTCTCTCTCTCTCTCTCTCTCTCTCTCTCTCTCTCTCTCTCTCTCATTCTTTCTTTCAATGTGACAGGTGTGTGTCCGTGATCTGTGATCCTATTGATAATTGAACCAGTATGACTGGTATGTGTGCGTGTCCGTGCATGTCTGTGCACATGCGTGCGTGCGTGTGTGTGTTTGCCTGTGGTTCTGAGGAAACCTTTAAAACAAACACACCAGAAATGTAACAGACAAGGTCAGGCCATTGTGTTGGTGTCTGCAGTGTGGGCTGGAGCAGAGGTCTGAGGTCTGTCTGGAGAGACCACTTCTGTAGCTTTGACCTCCTTCCTCCTCACTATACGACAATGCTGCTCAGTGAGAGCTGTTGAAATCACATACACACGGACAGCCTTTATGTTTCAGTCAGGTTCTCTGAGATAGATTGACAAGTGTATCGATCCCCTTGTTACAGTGATTACTGGTGTAAGAGGTGAAGGTAGTACTGTTAGTGATTACTGGTGTAAGTGATTACTGATTACTGTGTAAGAGGTGAAGGTAGTACTGTTACAGTGATTACTGGTGTAAGAAGTGAAGGTAGAACTGTTACAGTGATTACTGGTGTAAGAAGTGAAGGTAGAACTGTTACAGTGATTACTGGTGTAAGAGGTGAAGGTAGTACTGTTACAGTGATTACTGGTGTAAGAAGTGAAGGTAGAACTGTTACAGTGATTACTGGTATAAGGTAGTACTGTGAAGGTAGAACTGTTACAGTGATTACTGGTGTAAGAAGTGAAGGTAGAACTGTTACAGTGATTACTGGTGTAAGAAGTGAAGGTAGAACTGTTACAGTGATTACTGGTGTAAGAAGTGAAGGTAGAACTGTTACAGTGATTACTGGTGTAAGAAGTGAAGGTAGAACTGTTACAGTGATTACTGGTGTAAGAAGTGAAGGTAGTACTGTTACAGTGATTACTGGTGTAAGAAGTGAAGGTAGAACTGTTACAGTGATTACTGGTGTAAGAAGTGAAGGTACTACTGTTACAGTGATTACTGGTGTAAGAAGTGAAGGTAGTACTGTTACAGTGATTACTGGTGTAAGAAGTGAAGGTAGTACTGTTACAGTGATTACTGGTGTAAGAAGTGAAGGTAGAACTGTTACAGTGATTACTGGTGTAAGAAGTGAAGGTAGAACTGTTACAGTGATTACTGGTGTAAGAAGTGAAGGTAGTACTGTTACAGTGATTACTGGTGTAAGAAGTGAAGGTAGAACTGTTACAGTGATTACTGGTGTAAGAAGTGAAGGTACTACTGTTCATTGGGTAATATGAAAGACTGACATATTCTGCTTTCGTTATTATTCTCTCACAGACAGAGAAGATCAATCTATCCTCTGCACGTGAGTAACCTGGGGTTATATATGGGTCTGTCTACCTGTATGTCTGCCTGTCTTGTCTGCCTGTCTTGTCTGTCTGTTTGCCTGTCTGTCTGTCTGCCTGTCTTGTCTGCCTGCCTGCCTACATGCCTGTCTGTCTGCATGCCTGTCTGTCTGCCTGTCTTGTCTGCCTGTTTGCCTGTCTGTCTGTCTGTCTTGTCTGTCTTTTGACCCATCTGTCTGCCTGTCTTGTCTGTCTTTTGACCTGTCTGTCTGTCTGTCTGTCTGCCTGTCTTGTCTGCCTGTCTTGTCTGTCTTTTGACCCATCTGTCTGCCTGTCTTGTCTGTCTTTTGACCTGTCTGTCTGTCTGTCTGCCTGTCTTGTCTGCCTGTCTTGTCTGTCTTTTGACCTGTCTGTCTGCCTGTCTTGTCTGTCTTTTGACCTGTCTGTCTGTCTTGTCTGTCTGTTGTCCGTGTGTATTCTCACCATGGTAAATGATCCCAGTTTAGATTACTGAAGCTGAGTATAGCTTAGTTTCTGCTAGGATCCTGTTTTTAAACTTTTATAGCCCAGTCCCCCTCCAACACTAGAAGTATATTTAGTTTCCCCCAGTCAGTCTCCTGTATTCTCCTTTATTCCCATCCAACAGCAACACAATGACTAGTGTCTGTATCCTGCACACCTGCTCTCTGTGTATAGAGGAATACAATGCATGGTTCCTCTGTTCCCTGGTGGCCTACACGTGTGTATAGAGGAATACACTGCATGGTTCCTCTGTTCCCTGGTGGCCTACACGTGTGTATAGAGGAATACACTGCATGGTTCCTCTGTTCCCTGGTGGCCTACACGTGTGTATAGAGGAATACACTGCATGGTTCCTCTGTTCCCTGGTGGCCTACACGTGTGTATAGAGGAATACACTGCATGGTTCCTCTGTTCCCTGGTGGCCTACACGTGTGTATAGAGGAATACACTGCATGGTTCCTCTGTTCCCTGGTGGCCTACACGTGTGTATAGAGGAATACACTGCATGGTTCCTCTGTTCCCTGGTGGCCTACACGTGTGTATAGAGGAATACACTGCATGGTTCCTCTGTTCCCTGGTGGCCTACACGTGTGTATAGAGGAATACACTGCATGGTTCCTCTGTTCCCTGGTGGCCTACACGTGTGTATAGAGGAATACACTGCATGGTTCCTCTGTTCCCTGGTGGCCTACACGTGTGTATAGAGGAATACACTGCATGGTTCCTCTGTTCCCTGGTGGCCTACACGTGTGTATAGAGGAATACACTGCATGGTTCCTCTGTTCCCTGGTGGCCTACACGTGTGTATAGAGGAATACACTGCATGGTTCCTCTGTTCCCTGGTGGCCTACACGTGTGTATAGAGGAATACACTGCATGGTTCCTCTGTTCCCTGGTGGCCTACACGTGTGTATAGAGGAATACACTGCATGGTTCCTCTGTTCCCTGGTGGCCTACACGTGTGTATAGAGGAATACACTGCATGGTTCCTCTGTTCCCTGGTGGCCTACACGTGTGTATAGAGGAATACACTGCATGGTTCCTCTGTTCCCTGGTGGCCTACACGTGTGTATAGAGGAATACACTGCATGGTTCCTCTGTTCCCTGGTGGCCTACACGTGTGTATAGAGGAATACACTGCATGGTTCCTCTGTTCCCTGGTGGCCTACACGTGTGTATAGAGGAATACACTGCATGGTTCCTCTGTTCCCTGGTGGCCTACACGTGTGTATAGAGGAATACACTGCATGGTTCCTCTGTTCCCTGGTGGCCTACACGTGTGTATAGAGGAATACACTGCATGGTTCCTCTGTTCCCTGGTGGCCTACACGTGTGTATAGAGGAATACACTGCATGGTTCCTCTGTTCCCTGGTGGCCTACACGTGTGTATAGAGGAATACACTGCATGGTTCCTCTGTTCCCTGGTGGCCTACACGTGTGTATAGAGGAATACACTGCATGGTTCCTCTGTTCCCTGGTGGCCTACACGTGTGTATAGAGGAATACACTGCATGGTTCCTCTGTTCCCTGGTGGCCTACACGTGTGTATAGAGGAATACACTGCATGGTTCCTCTGTTCCCTGGTGGCCTACACGTGTGTATAGAGGAATACACTGCATGGTTCCTCTGTTCCCTGGTGGCCTACACGTGTGTATAGAGGAATACACTGCATGGTTCCTCTGTTCCCTGGTGGCCTACACGTGTGTATAGAGGAATACACTGCATGGTTCCTCTGTTCCCTGGTGGCCTACACGTGTGTATAGAGGAATACACTGCATGGTTCCTCTGTTCCCTGGTGGCCTACACGTGTGTATAGAGGAATACACTGCATGGTTCCTCTGTTCCCTGGTGGCCTACACGTGTGTATAGAGGAATACACTGCATGGTTCCTCTGTTCCCTGGTGGCCTACACGTGTGTATAGAGGAATACACTGCATGGTTCCTCTGTTCCCTGGTGGCCTACACGTGTGTATAGAGGAATACACTGCATGGTTCCTCTGTTCCCTGGTGGCCTATAGAGGAATACACGTGTGTATAGAGGAATACACTGCATGGTTCCTCTGTTCCCTGGTGGCCTACACGTGTGTATAGAGGAATACACTGCATGGTTCCTCTGTTCCCTGGTGGCCTACACGTGTGTATAGAGGAATACACTGCATGGTTCCTCTGTTCCCTGGTGGCCTACACGTGTGTATAGAGGAATACACTGCATGGTTCCTCTGTTCCCTGGTGGCCTACACGTGTGTATAGAGGAATACACTGCATGGTTCCTCTGTTCCCTGGTGGCCTACACGTGTGTATAGAGGAATACACTGCATGGTTCCTCTGTTCCCTGGTGGCCTACACGTGTGTATAGAGGAATACACTGCATGGTTCCTCTGTTCCCTGGTGGCCTACACGTGTGTATAGAGGAATACACTGCATGGTTCCTCTGTTCCCTGGTGGCCTACACGTGTGTATAGAGGAATACACTGCATGGTTCCTCTGTTCCCTGGTGGCCTACACGTGTGTATAGAGGAATACACTGCATGGTTCCTCTGTTCCCTGGTGGCCTACACGTGTGTATAGAGGAATACACTGCATGGTTCCTCTGTTCCCTGGTGGCCTACACATGTGTATAGAGGAATACACTGCATGGTTCCTCTGTTCCCTGGTGGCCTACACGTGTGTATAGAGGAATACACTGCATGGTTCCTCTGTTCCCTGGTGGCCTACACGTGTGTATAGAGGAATACACTGCATGGTTCCTCTGTTCCCTGGTGGCCTACACGTGTGTATAGAGGAATACACTGCATGGTTCCTCTGTTCCCTGGTGGCCTACACGTGTGTATAGAGGAATACACTGCATGGTTCCTCTGTTCCCTGGTGGCCTACACGTGTGTATAGAGGAATACACTGCATGGTTCCTCTGTTCCCTGGTGGCCTACACGTGTGTATAGAGGAATACACTGCATGGTTCCTCTGTTCCCTGGTGGCCTACACGTGTGTATAGAGGAATACACTGCATGGTTCCTCTGTTCCCTGGTGGCCTACACGTGTGTATAGTGTCCTTTCTGTTATATGTGTTTGTGTTGTGTTTATATGTCCTTCATAACTGGGTTGTATATGTGTGTTTTTATGGAGGACCCTTGTGAAACGAGATGTGGTTTATGTGTGTGAGTTTCTCAGCCACCTCAGGGAATACTACTTGTGTGTGTGTGTGTGTGTGTGTGTGTGTGTGTGTGTGTGTGTGTGTGTGTGTGTGTGTGCGTGTGTGTGTGTGTGTTCCAGCGGTGAGTCTGGCGCAGGGAAGACAGAGAACACTAAGAAAGTCATCCAGTATCTGGCTCATGTGGCCTCGTCCCATAAGACTGGAACTCTGGGTAGAAACAAGGAGGCCTCACAGGTAAACTGGGGAAGGAGAGAGAGCGGGAGAAGAGGGGGAGGGGAGGGGGAGCGGAGAAGGGGGAGGAAGAAGAGACTATATGGAGGAAATGGGGGAGAGGAGGAAAGGAGAGCTTGGTCAGGATACAAAGACAGAGGAGGGGAAGAAGATGTGAGGAAAGAGATGACTTGGATGAAGAAGGACAAGAATAGGACGAGAATTGATTGATGGATGAGGTTTATTGTCCTGACTGAGGTAGAGGTTTGTTTGATGAATGAGGTTTATTGTCCTGACTGAGGGAGAGGTTTGATTGATGAATGAGGTTTATTGTCCTGACTGAGGGAGAGGATTGATTGATGGATGATGTTTATTGTCCTTACTGGGGGAATTGATTGATGGGTGATGTTTATTGTCCTGACTGAGGGAGAGGCTTGATTGATGGATGATGTTTATTGTCCTGACTGAGGGAGAGGGTTGATGGATGGATGATGTGTATTGTCCTTACTGGGGGAATTGATGGATGGATGATGTTTATTGTCCTGACTGAGGGAGAGGCTTGATTGATGGATGATGTTTATTGTCCTGACTGAGGGAGAGGGTTGATGGATGGATGATGTGTATTGTCCTGACTGAGGGAGAGGGTTGATTGATGGATGATGTTTATTGTCCTGAATTGATGGATGGATGATGTTTATTGTCCTGACTGAGGGAGAGGGTTGATTGATGGATGATGTTTATTGTCCTGACTGAGGGAGAGGGTTGGTTGATGGATGATGTTTATTGTCCTGACTGAGCGAGAGGGTTGGTTGATGGATGATGTTTATTGTCCTGACTGAGGGAGAGGGTTGGTTGATGGATGATGTTTATTGTCCTGACTGAGGGAGAGGATTGATTGGGATGATGTTTATTGTCCTGACTTGATTGATGGATGATGTTTATTGTCCTGACTGAGGGAGAGGGTTGGTTGATGGATGATGTTTATTGTCCTGACTGAGGGAGAGGGTTGGTTGATGGATGATGTTTATTGTCCTGACTGAGGGAGAGGGTTGGTTGATGGATGATGTTTATTGTCCTGACTGAGGGAGAGGGTTGGTTGATGGATGATGTTTATTGTCCTGACTGAGGGAGAGGGTTGGTTGATGGATGATGTTTATTGTCCTGACTGACTGGGAGAGGGTTGGGAGAGGGTTGGTTGATGGATGATGTTTATTGTCCTGACTGAGGGAGAGGGTTGGTTGATGGATGATGTTTAATGTCCTGACTGAGGGAGAGGGTTGGTTGATGGATGATGTTTATTGTCCTGACTGAGGGAGAGGGTTGGTTGATGGATGATGTTTATTGTCCTGACTGAGGGAGTGGATGGGGAAACAGAATAAGGCAGGAAGAAAGTGAAAGAACGAGAGGGTGTAGGGAGGACTTGTTATGACTTGTTATGAAGTTGTGTTAAAGATGTATATTGAAACTATGGTTGAAACAAGGTGTACTGCTACATTTTGTGTTACACTACATGTTGCTTCTACTCCATGACTTCCTGTCTACTACTGTTCTTCTTGCTGATCAAGTGCTGCTGGAGGAATCAATATAGAGTGACCTCGATAATCATTCCTGTCTCTCTGCTCCTCTCCTCTCTCCCTGCCCTGTCCTCTCTCCCTGCCCTGTCCTCTCTCCCTGCCCTGTCCTCTCTCCCTGCCCTGTCCTCTCTCCCTGCCCTGTCCTCTCTCCCTGCTCCTCTCCTCTCTCCCTGCTCTGTCCTCTCTCCCTGCCCTGTCCTCTCTCCCTGCTCCTCTCCTCTCTCCCTGCCCTGTCCTCTCTCCCTGCTCCTCTCCTCTCTCCCCTGCTCTGTCCTCTCTCCCTGCCCTGTCCTCTCTCCCTGCCCTGTCCTCTCTCCCTGCCCTGTCCTCTCTCCCTGCCCTGTCCTCTCTCCCTGCTCCTCTCCTCTCTCCCTGCTCTGTCCTCTCTCCCTGCCCTGTCCTCTCTCCCTGCTCCTCTCCTCTCTCCCTGCCCTGTCCTCTCTCCCTGCTCCTCTCCTCTCTCCCTGCTCTGTCCTCTCTCCCTGCCCTGTCCTCTCTCCCTTCCCTGTCCTCTCTCCCTTCCCTGTCCTCTCTCCCTGCCCTGTCCTCTCTCCCTGTCCTGTCCTCTCTCCCTGCCCTGTCCTCTCTCCCTTCCCTGTCCTCTCTCCCTGCTCTGTCCTCTCTCCCTGCCCTGTCCTCTCTCCCTTCCCTGTCCTCTCTCCCTTCCCTGTCCTCTCTCCCTGCCCTGTCCTCTCTCCCTGTCCTGTCCTCTCTCCCTGTCCTGTCCTCTTTCCCTGCCCTGTCCTCTCTCCCTGCCCTGTCCTCTCTCCCTTCCCTGTCCCCTCTCCCTGCCCTGTCTTCTCTCCCTGTCCTGTCCTCTCTCCCTGCCCTGTCCTCTCTCCCTGCCCTGTCCTCTCTCCCTGCCCTGTCCTCTCTCCCTGCCATCTCCTGCCTCTCTGCCCTGTCCTCTCTCCCTGCCCTGTCCTCTCTCCCTGCCCTGTCCTCTCTCCCTGCCCTGTCCTCTCTCCCTGCCCTGTCCTCTCTCTCTGCCCTGTCCTCTCTCCCTGCCCTGTCCTCTCTCCCTGCCCTGTCCTCTCTCCCTGCCCTGTCCTCTCTCCCTGCCCTTTCCCCTCTCCCTGCCCTGTCCTCTCTCCCTGCCCTGTCCTCTCTCCCTGCCCTGTCCTCTCTCCCTGCCCTGTCCTCTCTCCCTGCCCTGTCCTCTCTCTGCCCTGTCCTCTCTCCCTGCCCTGTCCTCTCTCCCTGCCCTGTCCTCTCTCCCTGCCCTGTCCTCTCTCCCTGTCCTGTCCTCTCTCCCTGCCGTGTCCTCTCTCCCTGCCCTGTCCTCTCCCTGTCCTGTCCTCTCTCCCTGCCCTGTCCTCTCTCCCTGCCCTGTCCTCTCTCCCTGTCCTGTCCTCTCTCCCTGCCCTGTCCTCTCTCCTTGCCCTGTCCTCTCTCCCTGTCCTGTCCTCTCTCCCTGCCCTGTCCTCTCTCCCTGCCCTGTCCTCTCTCCCTGCCCTGTCCTCTCTCCTTGTTCTGTCCTCTCTCCCTGCCCTGTCCTCTCTCCCTGCCATCTCCTCTCATTCCCCCTCTCATGTTCTCTCCTCCCCCTACTGCCCCTTATCCTCCCCTTTTTCTACTGTTTTCCTTCTCTTCTTTCTCCTTTCCTTTCCTCCCTCTCTCCCTCCTCCCTCTTGATTTTGCACTCTCTCCTACCCTCTCTCCTTCAACCTCCCCCTCTTTCTTGTCCTTCTCTCCTGCGTGTTCAGATGGATGGCAGTAGGTCGTTGCCCCGGGGCAGTTCCATGGTGAACAGGGTGAGTGGGCTCTATTCTGTCCTGTCTTCTCCTCTTTCCTTCTCTTCTGTTCTGCCTACCGATTCTGGTTTGTGCTCCAGACTAACGTCCTTTAACAACACCATTACTGATGTGTTCCTCCATAACGGTCAAGCATTTTGTTTTTGTTTGTACTGCATTCATTGGTCTGTTGTTGTCTTTTGTTGTTTGTTTGTCTCATCCGTTGATTCTCCCAACCTTCCCGTTTTTCTCAATCTCTCAGAGTGTGCAATATGTGAGTATAATATAAAGTATAAAGACTATCACCACTGTGGGCTGATTAAGGTTAAACATTGCAGAATTGCAGATAGATGTCGAATGTATAGAGCAGACATAACTATCTTGTTCAGTGTACGAGAGAATCTTGTCTGGTTTAGACAAAACATTTCTGTCTGAATGTTCTGAAAAGTTGCTGTCTCCTGAATGAAAGCCCTGTTGTTCTCTGGTGTCTATGGGTGTTTGGATTTTTACTGTATGGTATATCTGTAGCAACACCCAATGGGTGCTAGAATAAGTGGTGATGGGCGGGCCTATGAATCTCTCTCAACGTCCTGATTGGCTGGATTAACAACCTGTCAATCTTCAAACCATATATAGTTGTCCAATGAAATGCTCTAGTTTCCTGATTGACAGCTGGTGTTAATCCCGCCCATAGGTGGGTCTCAGAATCATTCCCCTCATCGGTGAAGGAAAGCTTTGGAATTCACTGATGATGCACAAAAGCTTGGTCTTAAAACAACCGGCCATCTGAAAACCAGATAGGTGGAATCTCCCCTAAACCCTTTGGACGCTTAGATAGAGCCATCACCTTAGTGATTACACCTATCCAGTCTTTCTGGTCTGCTAGCACTGAAGGGGCAGTGGCTAGAGGTTGTTCTCAGACCGGTCTATAGACCTCCTTCCCCATCCTCCCTTTACAGTGAATGAGCTCAATGCTTCCATTCTGGTGGCCACACCTGTGAATGATGCCCAAATACACCAGGCATTTACCATGTAGAATAGTTAAGCATACATTCTGGTTGACCAGGAGTCTCCACACATACCTGTCTGTGTGTGTGCGTGCTTTTATGTGTGTGTGTTGTTGCGTGCGTTTGTCTAGTAGTATGTGCATTGTTGTCAGTCTGAGCTTTGTTCCCATGCAAAGCCCTGGCCTCTTGCTGTGTGTAGCTTTGAGTGCTGCTTGGCTGGCGTGCTTCACCTGGCGCTTTTAAATCCCCCTCCAGTAGCTCCCTAGGTAATGCTAATGCTACTGTACTTAAAGCTATAGAGCTCGTAGAGCTATAGCCTGAGCCACTGTGTAGCTAAAGCTAGAGATAGCATCTGCGGCCATACTTTCTGATCTAACGCAGTGGTTCTCGACTGACACGATAAATTCATGTGAACTAGTGCAACAGCACAGGGACAGGCTATTACACAGCCTCTGTGCTAGTTGGTTTCTGCTTACGCCACTTAGCCGTTGTCTCGCCAACGTCTGGCCGAGGTGTTGGCAAGGCACCAATGTAGAGTTGTTGAATGCACAAAGTCTGGTACTTTGGCTGGCTTATGTTAGCTGGCTAGATGCTGAAAATGTCTGTAAGAGAACACATGAAAAGCTATTTATCTCTAGATTTCTCTGGGCTCATCCTGTTGAGATGCTATTACAGACTATATCTTGAAATTCAGAGTTGAGACCACTGGGTTACTGCCTTGTTTACTCTCTGATGAGTCTGGTCTCCCCTCTTTTGTACTGGGATTGGGGGAACAGTATTTTGGGTTGTGGAGTTGCTTTGTGATGCATGTCCCAGTGTTGATGCGGTGCCTGTCCTGTCCTCCAGGGGGAGCTAGAGAGACAGCTGCTACAGGCCAACCCCATCCTGGAGGCCTTCGGAAATGCCAAGACTGTCAAGAATGACAACTCCTCCAGATTTGTAAGAATGTATTAATATCTAGATTGATCCCAGATAAGATCTACAGTATGTTTTTAATTGGTTGTATTTTTATTTACTGTGTTTGTTGTTGAGTTTGTATATTTTTTTCATTAATATGTTAATCATCAACTGACACATTTCTTCTCCTCTTGTCTCTCAGGGCAAATTCATCCGTATTAACTTTGACGTGGCTGGATATATTGTCGGTGCCAACATTGAGACCTGTATCCTTCCTCTGCAGTCAAACTATGTTTCGAGTCCCAACCTAAATATTACTGTTGTAATTCATTAGTATGCTCACTGTTGGGTCACTGCTAATCTGTCATCAGGTAGAAGTTGCCCGACACACAGGGGTCAGCTCAGGGAAGCAGGGGATGCAAAACTGCCCTTAGGTTAGTGTCTGGGGCTATTGAACCCTTCCTTTACTCCTGACCTCAGACCTGCTGGAGAAGTCGAGGGCGATCCGCCAGGCCAAAGATGAAAGGACCTTTCACATCTTCTACCAACTCATGTGTGGAGCTTCAGAGGCCACCAGAGGTGAGAGAGGGGGAGAGGAGAAAGAGAGGGTAGGAGAGGGAGGGAAGAAAGAGAGGGTAGGAGAGGGAGGGGAGGAAGAGAGGGTAGGAGAGGGAGGGGAGAAAGAGAGGGTAGGAGAGGGAGGGGGAGAAAGAGAGGGTAGGAGAGGGAGGGGGTAGGAAGAGAGAAAGGAGGGAGGAGAGGGAGGAGAAAGAGAGGTAGGAGGAGGGAGGGGAGAAAGAGAGGAGGGAGTAGGAGAGGGAGGGGAGAAAGAGAGGGTAGGAGAGGGAGGGAAGAAAGAGAGGGTAGGAGAGGGAGGGAGAAAGAGAGGGTAGGAGAGGGAGGGGGGAAAGAGAGGGTAGGAGAGGGAGGGGGAAAGAGAGGGTAGGAGAGGGAGGGGGGAAGAAAAGAGGGTAGGAGAGGGAGCGGAGAAAGAGAGTGTAGGAGAGGGAGGGGAGAAAGAGAGGGGAGGAAAGGGTGGGAAGAAAGAGAGGGTAGGAGAGGTAGGGGAGAAAGAGAGGGTAGGAGAGGTAGGGGAGAAAGAGAGGGTAGGAGAGGAAGGGGAGAAAGAGAGGGGAGGAAAGGGTGGGAAGAAAGAGAGGGTAGGAGAGGAAGGGGAGAAAGAGAGGGTAGGAGAGGTAGGGGAGAAAGAGAGGGTAGGAGAGGGAGGAGGAAAAAAGAGAGGGTAGGAGAGGGAGGGGAGAAAGAGAGGGTAGGAGAGGGAGGGGAGAAAGAGAGTGTAGGAGAGGGAGGGGAGAAAGAGAGGGGAGGAAAGGGTGGGAAGAAAGAGAGGGTAGGAGAGGTAGGGGGTAGAAAGAGAGGGTAGGAGAGGTAGGGGAGAAAGAGAGGGTAGGAGAGGAAGGGGAGAAAGAGAGGGGGAGGAAAGGGTGGGAAGAAAGAGAGGGTAGGAGAGGAAGAGGAGAAAGAGAGGGTAGGAGAGGTAGGGGAGAAAGAGAGGGTAGGAGAGGGAGCGGAGAAAGAGAGGGTAGGAGAGGGAGGGGAGAAAGAGAGGGTAGGAGAGGGAGGGGAGAAAGAGAGGGTAGGAGAGGGAGGGGAGAAAGAGAGGGTGTAGGAGAGGGAGGGGAGAAAGAGAGGGTAGGAGAGGGAGGGGAGGAAAGGGTGGGAAGAAAGAGGAGGGTAGGAGAAAGAGAGGGTAGGGGAGAAAGAGAGGGTAGGGGAGAGAAGAGAGGGTAGGGGAGAGGGAGGGAGGGAGAAAGAGAGGGTAGGAGAGGGAGGGAGGGTAGAAAGAGAGGGTAGGAGAGGGAGGGGAGAAAGAGAGGGTAGGAGAGGGAGGGAGAAAGAGAGGGTAGGAGAGGGAGGGGAGAAAGAGAGGGTAGGAGAGGGGGAGAAAGAGAGGGTAGGGGGAGGGAGAAAGAGAGGGAGGGGAGGGGAGAAAGAGAGGGTAGGAGAGGGAGGGGAAAGAGGAAAGGGTGGGAAGAAAGAGAGGGTAGGAGAGGTAGGGGAGAAAGATAGGGTAGGAGAGGGAGGGGGTAGAAAGAGAGGGTAGGAGAGGGAGGGGGGAGAAAGAGAGGGTAGGAGAGGGAGAGGAGAAAGAGAGGGTAGGAGAGGGAGGGGAGAAAGAGAGGGGGGGGAGAGGGAGGGAAGAAAGAGAGGGTAGGAGAGGGAGCGGAGAAAGAGAGGGTAGGAGAGGGGGAGAGGGGAGAAAGAGAGGGTAGGAGAGAGGGAGGGGAGAAGAGGGAGGGGGAAGAGAGGGAGGGAAGAAAGAGAGGGTAGGAGAGGGAGCGGAGAAAGAGAGTGTAGGAGAGGGAGGGGAGAAAGAGAGGGGAGGAAAGGGTGGGAAGAAAGAGAGGGTAGGAGAGGTAGGGAGAGAAAGAGGGAGGGTAGGAGAGGGAGGGGAGAAAGAGAGGGTAGGAGAGGGAGGGGAGAAAGAGAGGGGGAGGAGAGGGAGGGGAGAAAGAGAGGGTAGGAGAGGGAGGGAGAAAGAGAGTGTAGGAGAGGGAGGGGAGAAAGAGAGGGGAGGAAAGGGTGGGAAGAAAGAGGGTGGAGGGTAGGAGAGGTAGGGGAGGGAGAAGAGAGGGTAGGAGAGGTAGGGGAGAAAGAGAGGGTAGGAGAGGGAGGGGAGAAAGAGAGGAGGGAGGGAAAGGGTGGGAAGAAAGAGAGGGTAGGAGAGGTAGGGGAGAAAGAGAGGGTAGGAGAGGTAGGGAAGGGGAGAAAGAGAGGGTAGGAGAGGGAGGGGAGAAAGAGAGGGTAGGAGAGGGAGGGAAGAAAGAGAGGGTAGGAGAGGGAGCGGAGAAAGAGAGGGAGGTAGGAGAGGGAGGGGAGAAAGAGAGGGGGAGGAAAGGGTGGGAAGGGAGAAAGAGAGGGTAGGAGAGGGAGGGGAGAAAGAGAGGGTAGGAGAGGGAGAGGGAGGGGGAGAAAGAGAGGGGGAGGGAGGAGAGGGAGGGGAGAAAGAGAGGGTAGGAGAGGGAGCGGAGAAAGAGAGTGTAGGAGAGGGAGGGGAGAAGAGAGGGGAGGAAAGGGTGGGAAGAAAGAGAGGGTAGGAGAGGTAGGGGGAAAGAGAGGGTAGGAGAGGGAGGGGAGAAAGAGAGGGGAGGAAAGGGTGGGAAGAAAGATAGGGTAGGAGAGGTAGGGGAGAAAGAGAGGGTAGGAGAGGTAGGGAAGAAAGAGGGGTAGGAGAGGGAGCGGAGAAAGAGAGGGTAGGAGAGGGAGGGGAGAAAGAGAGGGTAGGAGAGGGAGGGAAGAAAGAGAGGGTAGGAGAGGGAGCGGAGAAAGAGAGTGTAGGAGAGGGAGGGGAGAAAGGGTGGGAAGAAAGAGAGGGTAGGAGCGGTAGGGGAGAAAGAGAGGGTAGGAGGGGTAGGTGAGAAGAGAGGGTAGGAGAGGGAGGGGAGAAAGAGAGGGGGAGGAAAGGGTGGGAAGAAAGAGAGGGTAGGAGAGGTAGGGGAGAAAGAGAGGGTAGGAGAGGTAGGGGAGAAAGAGAGGGTAGGAGAGGGAGCGGAGAAAGAGAGGGTAGGAGAAGGAGGGGAGAAAGAGAGGGTAGGAGAGGGAGGGGAGAAAGAGAGTGTAGGAGAGGGAGGGGAGAAAGAGAGGGTAGGAGAGGGAGGGGAGGAAAGGGTGGGAAGAAAGAGAGGGTAGGAGAGGTAGGGGAGAAAGAGAGGGTAGGAGAGGTAGGGAGAAAGAGAGGGGTAAGAGAGGGTAGGAGAGGTGGAGGAGAGGGTAGGAGAGGGAGGGGAGAAAGAGAGGGTAGGAGAGGGAGGGGAGAAAGAGAGGGTAGGAGAGGGAGCGGAGAAAGAGAGGGTAGGAGAGGGAGAGGGTAGGAGAGGGAGGGGAGAAAGAGAGGGTAGGAGAGGGAGGGGAGGAAAGGGTGGGAAGAAAGAGAGGGTAGGAGAGGTAGGGGAGAAAGAGAGGGTAGGAGAGGGAGTGGAGAAAGAGAGGGTAGGAGAGGGAGGGGAGAAAGAGAGGGTAGGAGAGGGAGGGGAGAAAGAGAGGGTAGGAGAGGGAGGGGAGAAGGAGAGGGAGGGGAGAAAGAGAGGGTAGGAGAGGGAGGGGAGGGGAGAAAGGGGATGGGTTGAATAGGTAGATCTGGTGAATAGGTAGATGTGGTGAATAGATAGATCTGGTGAATAGGTAGATCTGGTGAATAGATAGATCTGGTGAATAGGTTGATCTGGTGAATAGATAGATCCGGTAAAATAGGTTGATCTGGTGAATAGGTAGATCTGGTAAATAGAGATCTGGTGAATAGATAGATCTGGTGAATAGATAGATCTGGTGAATAGATAGATCTGGTGAATAGAGATCTGGTGAATAGAGATCTGGTGAATAGATAGATCTGGTGAATAGATAGATCTGGTGAATAGATAGATCTGGTGAATAGATAGATCTGGTGAATATATAGATCTGGTGAATATATAGATCTGGTGAATAGATAGATCTGGTGAATAGATAGATCTGGTGAATAGAGATCTGGTGAATAGAGATCTGGTGAATAGATAGATCTGGTGAATAGAGATCTGGTGAATAGAGATCTGGTGAATAGAGATCTGGTGAATAGAGATCTGGTGAATAGAGATCTGGTGAATAGGTAGATCTGGTGAATAGATAGATCTGGTGAATAGATAGATCTGGTGAATAGATAGATCTGGTGAATAGATAGATCTGGTGAATAGATAGATCTGGTGAATAGAGATCTGGTGAATAGGTTGATCTGGTGAATAGAGATCTGGTGAATAGAGATCTGGTGAATAGATAGATCTGGTGAATATATAGATCTGGTGAATAGATAGATCTGGTGAATAGAGATCTGGTGATCTGTTTAATGTTTTTGTTTGAAAATTGAACTTCGATTCATGACATTTGATCATTTTACTGATTTTACTGTCCTCTCTTTCTCTGTTTCTCTCTCTCTCTGTTTCCCTCTCTCTCTGTTTCCCTGTCTTTCTGTTTCACTGTCTCTCTGTTTCCATCTCTCTCTCTGTTTCCCTGTCTCTCTCTTCCTCTCTGTCTGTAGCAGACCTTCTCCTTGGTAGTGCTGACCAGTACAGGTTTCTGAGTGGAGGTGCTATACCTGTTCCAGGCCAGAGTGACGCTGACAACTTCACCCAGACCATGGACTCTATGACCATCATGGGATTCACACCAGAAGAGTCTCTGTGTAAGTGAGAGAGGGATGGAGGGGAGGGGAGGAAAGGGGGGGCAGAGCTTTCCTCAGTACATGGAAGTAAAAAACTATATTTTCTCTCCATCCTTTCTGCCTGTCTGTCTGTCTCCCTCCTCCCTCCCTACCCTCCTCTCCATCCTTTCTGCCTGTCTGTCTGTCTGTCTGTCTCCCTCCTCCCTCCCTACCCTCCTCTCCATCCCTCTCTTTCTTTCTGCCTGCCTGTCTCCCTCCTCCCTCCCTCCCTCCATGCCTCTCCATGCCTCTCCCTACCCTTCTCTTTCTTTCTGCCTGCCTGTCTGTCTGTCCCTCCCCCTCCCTCCCTCCTCTCCATCCCTCCTCTCCATCCCTCCATCCCTCTTTTCTTTCTGCCTGCCTGTCTCCCTCCTCCCTCCCTGCACTCCTCTCCATCCCTCTCTTTCTTTCTGCCTGCCTGTCTGTCTGTCTCCCTCCTCCCTCCCTACCCTCCTCTCCATCCCTCTCTTTCTTTCTGCCTGCCTGTCTGTCTCCTCCCTCCCTCCCTGCACTCCTCTCCATCCCTCTCTTTCTGCCTGTCTGTCTGTCTCCTCCCTCCCTCCCTGCACTCCTCTCCATCCCTCTCTTTCTTTCTGCCTGCCTGTCTGTCTGTCTCCCCTCCCCTCCCTCCCTCCCTCCACCCTCCTCTGCCATCCCTCTCTTTCTTTCTGCCTGCCTGTCTGTCTGTCCTCCCTCCTCCCTCCCTACCCTCCTCTCCATCCCTCTCTTTCTTTCTGCCTGCCTGTCTGTCTCCCTCCCTCCCTGCACTCCTCTCCATCCCTCTCTTTCTGCCTGCCTGTCTGTCCCTCCCTCCCTGCACTCTCTCCATCCCTCCTTTCTGCCTGCCTCCCTACCCTCCTTTCTGCCTGTCATCCCTCCATCCCTTTTTCTTTCTGCCTGCCTGTCTGTCTCCTCCCTCCCTCCCTGCACTCCTCTCCATCCCTCTCTTTCTGCCTGTCTGTCTCCCTCCTCCTCCCTCCCTCCCTCCCCCTCCTCTCCATCCATCTCTTCCATCTCTTTCTGCCTGTCTGTCTCCCTCCTCTCCATCCCTCTCTTTCTGCCTGTCTGTCTGTCACCTCCCCCTCCCCCTCCTCTCAATCCCTCTGCCTGTCTTTTTGTCTCCCTCCCCTGCCTGTCTGTCTGTCTGTCTCCCCCCCTCCTCTCCATCCCTCTCTTTCTGCCTGTCTCTTGTCTGTTTGTCTCCCATCCCTTTCTGCCTGTCTCTATCCCTCTCTTTCTGCCTGTCTGTCTGTCTCCCTCCCCTCCTCTCCATCCCTCTCTTTCTGCCTATCTGTTTGTCTGTCTCCCCATCCTCTCCATCCCTCTCCATCCCTTTCTTTCTGCCTGTCTGTCTGTCTCCCTCCCCCTCCTCTCCATCCCTCTCTTTCTGCCTGTCTCTGTGTTTGTCTCCCTCCCTGTCTGTCTGTCTCTATCCCTCTCTTTCTGCCTGTCTGTCTGTCTGTCTCCCTCCCCTCCTCTCCATCCCTTTCTTTCTGCCTGTCTGTCTGTCTCCCTCCCCTCCTCTCCATCCCTTTCTTTCTGCCTGTCTGTCTGTCTCCCTCCCCCATCCTCTCCATCCCTCTCTTTCTGCCTGTCTGTCTGTCTGTCTCCCCATCCTCTCCATCCCTCTCTTTCTGCCTATCTGTCTGTCTGTCTCCCTCCCCTCCTCTCCATCCCTTTCTTTCTGCCTGTCTGTCTGTCTCCCTCCCCTCCTCTCCATCTCTCTCTTTCTGCCTGTCTGTCTGTCTCCCTCCCCTCCTCTCCATCCCTCTCTTTCTGCCTGTCTGTCTCCCTCCTCCCTCCCTCCTGTTAGCCATGTTGAAGGTGATCTCTGCGGTGCTCCAGTTTGGGAACATCTCGTTCACTAAGGAGAAGAACCAGGACCAGTGCTCCATGCCAGATGACACGGCTGCCCAGAAACTGAGCCACCTGCTGGGCATCAGCGTGCTGGAGTTCTCCCGGGCCATCCTCACCCCCAGGATCAAAGTAGGACGCGAGTACGTCCAGAAGGCCCAGACCAAAGAACAGGTGAGACACACACACATACACACACACACACACACACACATATACACATACACACACACATATACACACACATATACACAATTGGTGTAAGAAGCACATGCTAGTTTCTTAAAATATCTAAATGAATAATGCTCTCTCTCTTCACTCTCTCTCTTCTCTCTCTTTATCTTCTCTTTCTCTTCTCTCTTCTCTCTCACTCTTCTCTCTCTCTTCTCTCTCACTCTTCCCTCTCGCTTCTCTATCTTCTCTCTTTTCTCTCACTCTTCTCTCTCTTCTCTATCTTCTCTCTCTCTTTTCTCTCAC